>NC_091151.1:59974006-59984006 GCF_040958095.1 Procambarus clarkii
TAGTTTATCCTTGTTTACCCGGTCGATTCCTCTGAGGATTTTGTAGGTTGTGATCATGTCTCCCCTTACTCTTCTGTCTTCCAGTGTCGTAAGGTGCATTTCCCGCAGCCTTTCCTCGTAACTCATGCCTCTTAGTTCGGGACTAGTCTAGTGGCATACCTTTGGACTTTTTCCAGCTTCGTCTTGTGCTTGACAAGGTACGGGCTCCATGCTGGGGCCGCATACTCCAGGATTGGTCTTACATATGTGGTGTACAAGATTCTGAATGATTCCTTACACAGGTTCCTGAACGCTGTTCTGATGTTAGCCAGCCTCGCATATGCCGCAGACGTTATTCTTTTTATGTGGGCTTCAGGAGACAGGTTTGGTGTGATATCAACTCCTAGATCTTTCTCTCTGTTCGTTTCATTAAGTACTTCATCTCCTATTCTGTATCCTGTGTTTGGCCTCCTATTTCCACCACCTAGTTTCATTACTTTGCATTTACTCGGGTTGAACTTCAACAGCCATTTGTTGGACCATTCACTCAGTCTGTCTGGGTCATCTTGTAGCCTCCTACTATCGTCCTCAGTTTCAATCCTCCTCATAATTTTTTTATCATCGGCAAACATTGAGAGAAACGATTCTATACCCTCTGGAAGATCATTTACATATATCAGAAACAGTATAGGTCCAAGGACTGACCCCTGCGGTACTCCACTCGTAACGTCTCGCCAATCTGAGACCTCACCCCTCACACTGACTCGTTGTCTCCTGTTACTTAGGTACTCCTGTATCCAACGGAGTACCTTCCCTTTCACTCCAGCCTGCATCTCCAGTTTTTTCACTAGCCTCTTGTGTGGCACTGTGTCAAAGGCTTTCTGACAATCCAAAAATATGCAGTCTGCCCACCCTTCTCTTTCTTGCCTTATTTTTGTTGCCTGGTCGTAGAATTCAAGTAACCCTGTGAGGCAGGGTTTGTGTGTGTGTGTGTGTGTGTGCGTGTGTGTGTGTGTGTGCGCGTGTGCGTGTGTGTGTGTACTCACCTAGTTGTACTCACCTAGTTGTGCTTGCGGGGGTTGAGCTCTGGCTCTTTGGTCCCGCCTCTCAACCGTCAATCAACAGGTGTACAGGTTCCTGAGCCTATTGGGCTCTATCATATCTACACTTGAAACTGTGTATGGAGTCAGCCTCCACCACATTGCTTCCTAATGCATTCCATTTGTCAACCACTCTGACACTAAAAAAGTTCTTTCTAATATCTCTGTGGCTCATTTGGGCACTCAGTTTCCACCTGTGTCCCCTAGTGCGTGTGCCCCTTGTGTTAAATAGCCTATCTTTATCAACCCTGTCGATTCCCTTGAGAATCTTGAATGTGGTGATCATGTCCCCCCTAACTCTTCTGTCTTCCAACGAAGTGAGGTTCAATTCCCGTAGTCTCTCCTCGTAGCTCATACCTCTCAGCTCGGGTACTAGTCTGGTGGCAAACCTTTGAACCTTTTCCAGTTTAGTCTTATGCTTGACTAGATATGGACTCCATGCTGGAGCCGCATACTCCAGGATTGGTCTGACATATGTGGTATATAATGTTCTGAAAGATTCCTTACACAAGTTTCTAAAGGCCGTTCTTATGTTAGCCAACCTGGCATATGCTGCTGATGTTATCCTCTTGATATGAGCTTCAGGGGACAGGTCTGGCGTGATATCAACCCCCAGGTCTTTCTCTCTCTCTGACTCTTGAAGTATTTCATCTCCCAAGTGATACCTTGTATCTGGTCTCCTGCTTCCTACTCCTATCTTCATTACATTACATTTGCTTGGGTTAAACTCTAACATCCATTTGTTCGACCATTCCTGCAGCTTGTCCAGGTCTTCTTGAAGCCTCAAGCTGTCCTCCTCTGTCTTAATCCTTCTCATAATTTTGGCGTCGTCAGCAAACATTGAGAGGAATGAGTCTATACCCTCTGGGAGATCATTTACGTATATCAGAAACAGGATAGGTCCAAGCACAGAGCCCTGTGGGACTCCACTGGTGACTTCCCGCCATTCTGAGGTCTCACCCCTCACTATAACTCTCTGCTTCCTATTGCTTAGGTACTCCCTTATCCACTGGAGCGCCCTACCAGTTACTCCTGCCTGTTTCTCCAGCTTATGCATCAACCTTTTATGGGGTACTGTGTCAAAGGCTTTCCGACAGTCCAAAAAAATGCAGTCCGCCCATCCTTCTCTTTCTTGCTTAATCTTTGTCACCTGATCATAGAATTCTATCAAGCCTGTAAGGCAAGATTTACCCTCCCTGAACCCATGTTGATGGGTTGTCACGAAGTCTCTTCTCTCCAGATGTGTTACTAGGTTTTTTCTCACAATCTTCTCCATCACCTTGCATGGTATACAAGTTAAGGACACTGGCCTGTAGTTCAGTGCCTCTTGTCTGTCACCCTTTTTAAATATTGGTACTACATTAGCAGTCTTCCATACTTCTGGTAGGTCTCCCGTTTCCAGTGACCTACTATACACTATGGAGAGTGGCAAGCTAAGTGCTCCTGCACACTCTTTCAATACCCATGGTGAGATTCCATCCGGCCCAACAGCTTTTCTCACATCCAGCTCCAATAGGTGCTTCTTGACCTCATCTCTTGTAATTTCGAACCTTTCCATGGTCACCTGGTTTGCTGCCACCTCTCCTAGCACCGTGACTTCTCCCTGTTCTATTGTAAAGACCTCCTGGAACCTTTTGTTGAGTTCTTCACACACCTCTTTGTCATTCTCTGTGTACCTGTCCTCGCCCACCCTAAGTTTCATCACCTGTTCCTTCACTGTTGTCTTCCTCCTGATGTGACTGTGTAGTAGCTTTGGTTCGGTCTTGGCTTTATTAGCTATATCATTTTCATACCTTTTCTCAGCTGCTCTTCTCACACTAACATACTCGTTCCTGGTTCTCTGGTATCTCTCTCTACTTTCTGGTGTTCTGTTATTACGGAAGTTCCTCCATGCCCTTTTGTTCAGCTCCTTTGCTTTCATACATTCCCTATTAAACCACGGATTCTTCCTTTGCTTCTCTGTTTTTTCCTGTTGGGCTGGGACAAACCTGCTTACAGCCTCCTGACATTTTTGGGTGACATAGTCCATCATGTCTTGTACAGACTTGGTTCCGAGTTCTGTGTCCCAATGTATATCCCATAGGAATTTATTCATCTCCTCGTAGTTTCCCTTTCGGTACGCCAGCCCTTTGTTTCCCAGTTCTTTTTTGGGGGTGATAATTCCTAGCTCAACCAGGTACTCAAAGCTCAATACACTATGATCACTCATTCCCAAGGGGGCTTCCAACTTAACTTCCCTTATATCCGACTCATTTAGGGTAAATATCAGATCAAGCAAGGCTGGTTCATCCCCTCCTCTCGTTCTTGTCGGTCCCTTGACGTGTTGACTTAGAAAGTTTCTTGTTGCCACATCCAGCAGCTTAGCTCTCCATGTGTCTGGGCCTCCATGTGGGTCTCTGTTCCCCCAATCTATCTTTCCATGGTTGAAGTCTCCCATGATTAGTAGCCTGGATCCGTTCCTGCTAGCCACAGAAGCTGCTCTCTCTATTATATTGATGGTGGCCAAGTTGTTTCTATCATATTCCTGTCTGGGTCTTCTGACATTCGGTGGGGGGTTATATATGACTACTACTATAATTTTCTGTCCTCCAGTTGCTATGGTGCCTGATATGTAGTCACTGAAACCTTCACAGTTCTGAATTACCATCTCTTCGAAACTCCAACCTTCTCTTAGTAGCAAAGCTACACCACCTCCTCCTCTCCCTTCTCTCTCTTTCCTCACTACATAGTAGCCCTGTGGAAACACTGCGTTTGTTATGGTGTTTGTTAGCTTTGTTTCTGTGAGTGCTATTATGTCTGGGTTTTCTTCTAGTGCCCATTCTCCGAGTTCACTTGTTTTATTAGTAATTCCATCTATGTTAGTGTACATTGCCTTGAAGCTCACTTTCTTCAGTTCATTTTCTTGTCCCTTTCTTGGCGAGCATTCTGCTGGTGTGGGAAGCTTTTCAGTGGGTGAGATGATCTGTGAGGTGGTTTGCAGGGTTTCAGGGGAGTTTGGGGTGAGGGGTGGGGGTTTCATGGAAGGGGGGACAGGTAGGGTGTGGGTTAAGGAGATAGGGGGACATGGAGGATACGGGTGAGGGGGGAGGAGGGATAGGGAGGGTATGGGATGAAGGGGGAGGGGGGACAGGGGGGAAAGGTGGGAGGGGGGACATGATGGGAATGGGGAAGGGATGACAGGGTAAGAATGGGGTGGGGGGGAGGGAGGGTTGGGTGGGGGCAGGTAGGGTGAGGGGAAGGGAGGGTTTCTATGCAGAGGGGGGTGGGGTTGCCCTCCCCTCTGGTGTTGCTGGGATGCTGGTTTTGGGTTCGCCTCTTGTCTCTAGGACTGTTGTGTTGGGGGCTGAGATTTCCTGGTTTGCTTCTCCCTCCCTGCGCTTCCTCCTTGCCTCTGCTGCCCTGGCTCTCTCCTCCTTCGTCCTGTCCCTCTGCAGGAATACTTTCTTGTATCCCTCCACATGCTGCAGTCGACTCTTCCTTTCGAGAATATCCTCCTTCGTGGTTTCGTTTGTAAACACCACCTTTACAAGTCGGTTTCTGTCCTTGTTGTACCAGCCCAACCTGAAAACCTTCTCAATGTTTCTTCAGCCCCTTCCATCTGTAACCCCTTCAGTAGCCCCTGTACTGCCTCTCTATCCTTGCTATTCCATTCTTGCCTGTTGGATCCTTCCTGTTCTTTTATGCCTACAACTACCACTGATCTTTTTCTCTCCAGCAGCTGAGTGGTGCACCTTGCTGCTTCCTGTGAGGTGGCTGCTTGCATCGCTACCTCCCTCACTGTGTCCATTGCTTCTGAGCTCTTTTTCAGTATGTCTGCAAATGTTTCAGGTACAGAGGCATTTCCTTCCAATGTAACATTCCCACCTTCCCTTTGGATGATAATCTGATGCTCGGTCTTTTTATTTTTTTCTGTGAGGGATTTGATCTCCTCTCTTGCTGATGTCAGCTCACTTTGCAGGTTGTTAATTGTAATCCTCATTTCCTGCATCTCCTTCCTGAATCCCTCCAGAACTTGGGTTAACATGTCCCTCGTTTGATCAATTTGGCTGTTCCCTGTGTCCCTGTTGCGTCCACCTGCCATGTTGCCCTTGTCAAGAGAGAGAGCAAGAGAGAGAGCAAGAATAGTCCTAGTGTGAGTGGGTGTGGTGGGGGGGGGGGAGTGTTTTGGGAGAGTGGGAGTGGTGGTGGGGGGGGAGTGTGTTGGGAGAGTGAGATGGTGGGTTAAGAGATGGGTGAGGTGTAGTCTTCAGATTACGGCGGGTGGGGGAGGATTAGCGGCTTATCTGGGTTCCCAGTGAGCTCACAGTTGCTGTCCCTGTTACCTGTCTACCACGATTGTATTATTACGATTGTATTATTGAATGGAATGCAATGGTGTCTATGATATGATATTATATAAACCTTGTACACTGTTGGAGACTTATGAGAGACACTTACCAGCCAGCCCCCCACAAGCACTCTAGGTGAATACACGGCGTGTCGTCGGTAATCCTGTGAGGTCTTCAGGTCTCCACTTGTGTCCCGGCTGATGCGACTGATGCTTCCTCAAGAAGTCGATATTCACTAGCTATCTTCTCTAAATTCACTAAGATAATTCACCACGAGATGTGATCAATGTGTTGCATAACAATGCCACTGTTCAATTTACACTGTCCCGATTCTCACTGCACAGTACACCCGCTCCCTTGAACCCTATTGTTCCCTCGGTTAACGCGACCGCTGACCCTACACGTCTGCTCACGATCAAAGCTGACCCAAACTCAAGACCCAAGTGTGTGTGTGTGCGTGTGCGTGTGTGTGTGTGTGTGTGTGTGTGTGTGTGTGTGTGTGTGTGTGTGTGTGTGTGTGTGTGTGTGTGTGTTTTTACGGGGGTTGAGCTTTGCTCTTTCGGCCCGCCTCTCAACTGTCAATCAACTGTTTACTAACTACTTTTTTTTTTCCACACCACACACACACACCCCAGGAAGCAGCCCGTGACAGCTGACTAACTCCCAGGTACCTATTTACTGCTAGGTAACAGGGGCATTCAGGGTGAAAGAAACTTTGCCCATTTGTTTCTGCCTCGTGCGGGAATCGAACCCGCGCCACAGAATTCCGAATCCTGCGCGCTATCCACCAGGCTACGAGGCCCCTGTGTGTGTGTGTGTGTGTGTGTGTGTGTGTGTGTGTGTGTGTGTGTCTGTGTGTGTGTCTGTGTGTGTGTCTGTGTGTGCGAGAGTGTGTGTGTGTGTGTGTGTGTGTGTACTCACCTATATGTACTCACCTATATGTGCTTGCAGGATCGAGCATTGACTCTTGGATCCCGCCTTTCTAGCTATCGGTTGTTTACAGCAATGACTCCTGTCCCATTTCCCTATCATACCTAGTTTTAAAAGTATGAATAGTATTTGCTTCCACAACCTGTTCCCCAAGTGCATTCCATTTTTCTACTACTCTCACGCTAAAAGAAAACTTCCTAACATCTCTGTGACTCATCTGAGTTTCCAGTTTCCACCCATGTCCCTCGTTCTGTTATTATTACGTGTGAACATTTGATCTATTTCCACTTTGTCAATTCCCCTGAGTATTTTATATGTCCCTATCATATCTCCTCTCTCCCTTCTTTTCTCTAGTGTCGTAAGGTTCAGTTCCTTCAGCCGCTCTTCATATCCCATCCCTCGTAGCTCTGGGACAAGCCTCGTCGCAAACCTCTGAACCTTCTCCAGTTTCTTTATGTGTTTCTTCAGGTGGGGGCTCCATGATGGCGCGGCATACTCTAAGACGGGTCTCACGTAGGCAGTGTAAAGCGCCCTAAAAGCTTCCTCATTTAGGTTTCTGAATGAAGTTCTAATTTTCGCCAGTGTAGAGTACGCTGCTGTCATTATCCTATTTATATGTGCCTCAGGAGTTAGATTAGGTGTCACATCCACTCCCAGGTCTCTTTCTCGAATCGTTACAGGTAGGCTGTTCCCCTTCATTGTGTACTGTCCCTTTGGTCTCCTGTCACCTGATCCCATTTCCATAACTTTACATTTACTGGTGTTAAACTCCAGTAGCCATTTCTCTGACCATCTCTGCAGCCTGTTTAAGTCCTCTTGGAGGATCCTACAATCCTCGTCTGTCACAACTCTTCTCATTAATTTTGCGTCATCTGCAAACATTGACATGTATGACTCCACTCCTGTAAACATATCATTTACGTAAATTAGAAAGAGGATTGGTCCCAGCACCGATCCTTGAGGTACTCCACTTGTTACTGTTCGCCAGTCCGACTTTTCGCCCCTTACCATTACCCTCTGGCTCCTTCCTGTTAGGTAGTTCTTCACCCATACTAGGGCCTTTCCGCTTACTCCTGCCTGCCTCTCAAGTTTGTATAGCAGTCTCATGTGCGGTACCGTATCAAAGGCCTTTTGGCAGTCAAGAAATATGCAGTCTGCCCAGCCTTCTCTGTCCTGCCTTATCCTTGTTACTTTATCATAGAATTCTAAAAGGTTTGTTAGGCATGATTTCCCTGTCCAGAACCCATGTTGGTGCTTGTTTACAAACCCAATGCTCTCCAGGTGCTCAACAAGTCTTAGCCTAATTATTCTTTCAAGTATTTTGCAGGGGATGCTTGTCAGTGATACGGGTCTGTAGTTAAGTGCCTCCTCCCTATCCCCCTTTTTGAAAATCGGTACGACATTTGCCTCCTTCCAGCAACTGGGCAATTCTCCCGACATAAGTGACTCATTGAAGATCATTGCCAGAGGCACGCTGAGAGCCTGCGCTGCCTCTTTAAGTATCCACGGTGATACTTTGTCTGGTCCAACAGCTTTATTTGCATCCAGTGTTGTTTACTGTTTCATTACATCCTCTGCTGTCACCTCTATATCTGATAGTCTTTCATCTTGGGTAATCTCTTCTAACAATGGGAGCTGCTCAGGCTCGGTAGTGAACACTCCATGGAATTTTGCATTCAGTACCTCGCAGATTTCCTTGTCGCTTTCTGTATATGCCCCTTCTGTTTTCCTCAGTCTTGTCACTTGGTCATTTACCGACATCTTCCTTCTTATATGGCTATGTAGTAATTTTGGTTGCTTTTTCGCTTTGACTGCAATATCGTTCTCATAATTTCTTTCCGACACTCGTCTTATGTTAATGTAATCATTCCTAGCTCTGTTACATCTAATCCTGTTGTCCTCTGTCCTTTGTCTTCTGTACTTCCTCCACTCCCTCCTGCTTCTCACCTTTGCTTCCTGACACTGTCTATTAAACCATGGGTTATTATATTCCCTCCTGCTTTTTTCCTTTATTGTTGGAATAAATCTATCTTCAGCCTCCTTGCATTTCAATATGACTTGGTTCATCATACCTTGCACTGTTTTTCCTCTAAGTTCTTCCTACTGCACTTCTCCCAGGTAGTCCCTTATCCTTCTGTAGTCCCCTTTTCTGTAATCAAGTCTCCTTTCCCGGACCTCTTGTCCTTTCGTCACAATTTTAAGCTCCATCATGTAGTCAAAGGCTAGGACACAATGGTCACTAGCTCCTAGTGGTATTTCATGTTCCAACTGCTCGATGTCTTCTACATTCTGAGTGATAATGAGATCTAATAGGCTGGGCGTATCCCCTCCTCTTTCCCTAGTATCTTCTTTCACATGCTGTGTTAGGAAATTCCTGTCAATAACGTCTACCAGCTTCGCTCCCCAGGTCTCCTCCCCGCCATGGGGATTCCTCGTTTCCCAATCTATCTCTCCGTGATTTAGGTCCCCCATGACCAGCAGCTTCGCTCTCATTCTATGCGCTAAAGTTGCTGCCCTCTGCAGTTCATCCATACATGTCTTGTTGCTGTCCTCGTACTCCTGCCTGGGCCTTCTACTGTTTGGTGGGGGATTGTAGAGTATCAAGATTACAATCTTCTTCCCATCCACTGTCAGAGTTCCATGTATGAAGCTTGTGCTTTCATTGGTACCCGGATTTTCCAGCTCATCAAACTTCCATTTCCGCTTTATTAGTAGTGCCACTCCTCCTCCCTGTCTCTGTGTCCTTTCTTTTCTTATCACCTGGTACCCCTCTGGAAAGATTGCATCCGAGATCATGCCATTTATTTTAGTTTCCACTATTGTGTGTGTGTGTGTGTGTGTGTGTGTGTGTGTGTGTGTGTGTGTGTGTTGTGTGTGTGTGTGTGTGTGTGTGTGTGTGTGTGTGTGTGTGTGTGTGTGTGTGTATGTGTGTGTGTGTGTGTGTGTGTGTGTGTGTGTTGTGTGTGTGTGTGTGTGTGTGTGTGTGTGTGTGTGTGTGTGTGTGTGTGTGTGTGTGTGTGTGTGTGTTGTGTGTGGTGTGTGTGTGTGTGTGTGTGTGTGTGTGTTTATTGTGGGGTGGCACGGTGGGGGGGTTGGGTTAACTGGTGGAGGGATGGAGGTAGAGGGAGTAAAAGGAGAGGGGGAGTGAAGGGGAGTGAGGGAGATTGAGGAAGAGAGGGAAATAGGCAGAGCGGGGAGGGGGGGGGGAGAGGAAGGAGGACAATCAGGGGGTGAGGGATGGAAGGTCAAGTGCCAGTGGTGAGGGGTGAGGTTGGCGGTAGGCTGGTTTGTGTGTGCGTGCGTGTGTGTGTGTGTTTACACTGGCGTGTTATGGTGAGTAGGGGGGGGTGGGGTAGGTCTAGTCAGTGGCGGTGTAATGTAACACACAGATGTGAGAAACTAGTACCAAGCTGAGGCTCTTGAGCTACTTTTTCTTATTTTAATTAACTTATGTTCAAAGCTAATTACTATATAAAAAACACTGTACACCTTGTGTGACTGACTTTGAGAGGCACTCACCTCCGAGTAAGCATCCCACAGCACAATTAGGTGATTTATGAAGCGATGTCCGCCTTAATTGTTGACGTCTCCGCCAGAGGTCCTCCCACGTGGTGGTCCAAGCTCTTCCCTTCTCAGGCCTCTGGTGCCACCGTCTTGCCACAA
>NC_091151.1:59986249-60109231 GCF_040958095.1 Procambarus clarkii
CAGTACTCAGTATTTTCAGCACCATTTATTTTAAGTACTTTAATGTAAGGTTAACTTGCCTGATTGATTGTTTTCTATTTCGATTTTTGATTGATGGCTTATTTTGATTAGTTTTGTCAGTTTGTTAAGACTGAGTTGCTCCTGAGCTACCGTGCAGTGAGGACGTGTCGCCTGCTCGCTCCGGTAGTTTGAGGTGGTTGGCGTTTTCGCCGGCAGGGGGTGTGGGTGTCTCTACCCTCCCTGCTGTTCCTGATGGTGTGGACGTGGCGCTTTTACGATGGGCGGCCATCTTCCCCCTGTCGTGAGGGTAAACTCCATCGGATTGGAGTTTACTGGCCGTGCTGGATACCCACTGGTGGACGTGGTATTGAGTGCCATTCTTCGTGTCCCGGTTGGGGATGTATATGGCATTGAGCTGGTAACTGCTCACCGTGTTGTTAAGTTTGTGGGTGAGGCGGTGCACCGTGCTTTCTTACGGAGGTACGAGGGACGTACTTTGCAGCTACAGGACGGCACCGGGTCTGTGACCATTTCAGACCGTAGTGGTGCTGTGACGTATGTCAATGTTCATGGCGCCCCCATGGAGTTTCCTGAGACTCTCCTCCGGCGATTCTTCCAGAAGTACGGCTCCGTCGTCAGTGTGCGGATGAACTCGCTGTCGTCTGGCACATATTCGGGTGTGAAGACCAACATTCGGACCCTCGGGATGCGACTGAGGTCGGACATACTGTGCTCTGTCCGGCTGTTGGGGTACTACGTGCGTGTGTTTTATGCCCGGCAACCCCGTACTTGCTTCCGGTGTGGCTTGTTGGGGCATCAGGCTGCCGGGAGTACTGCTGATCCGGTCGCTCCTGTGAACTTGTTCCGTGAGGAGGATTTCCCGTCGCTCCCTCTGGAGGAGGACTCCGGGGGTGGGGAGGTGAGCGTCTCGTTCGCTGCTGAGGCTCCCCAAGTGTCACCCGACGTTCCCCCGGTTGTTGCAGACCCTCCTCCGGGTGTTGCGGTGCCGTCGGATGTTTCTCCTGACCATGTCTCTGGCCCTGCTGTTCCCGTGGACCTTCCTGGTGATCCCTGTGGAGCGTCGCCGTCGGCTTCCTCGTCTTCGACTGTGGACCCTGGCCCTGCGTCCTCCCCTCGGGTTCCTCCTGTGCTGGGTGCTGGGGTGGCTGCAGTGCCTCCTGCTGTGTGTGGTCCGGTTTTCCCTGTGGTAGAGGCTGCTGCCGTTCTGCGACGGGCGTCGGTTCGCCCGGTTCGTGAGGCCCGTGGTTCTGGGTCCGCCTCCGGCTGTGAGGATGTGCGGCCAGTGCCCAACCGTTCCAGGCGTTCTTCTACTGCTTGTGCTGATGCGGAGGACTACGACGCAGGTGGAGCTTCGGGAAATGATGTGGCGACTCCGGGTGCTTCGCGCTCTACGTCGCTGGTGGTGGCTGACGTCCATGTGTCTGCTGTTAACGATGTTTGTACCTATGATTTACCTCCTGTTCTTTCTCCTGCAGAAGGTTCTCTGCAGTGGGGGGTGGTCGCTCCTACTGACGTGGATGGTGAGAGTTCTGGTGCGCGCCGAGGCATCAAGCTGGTACTGAAGAAGGATGCCAAGCGTGGGGGGTCCCGGCAGAAACACCGTCCGGTGGTTGACGCGGAGCGCTGTGGGGCAGCCGAGGAGGCTCCCAGTGCGCTGCCTATTGCCCGGCCTCGTGAGAAGGAGCCTCTCCCTCTCGTCTTGGCCTCCGGAGTGGCGCATGATGCGCAGCATCCTTTGCGGTTTGACATTATTGACCGCGTGCATCCTGTTCCGTGGTGCCCTTCTTCCATCTGGGTACAGCAGGCTCGGTGTTTTGTTGTGGGTGTGCCGGAGTTGATGCCTGATCCTCGTACTGTTAATACTGTGCCTGTTCCGGATGACGTCATGTTACTGAGGGAGGCGTATTGTGTTCGGTTCCCGGCGGCGGAGTGGCCGGATAAGTATGAACAATTTGAGTAGTCTGTGTGCTTGCTGTGACCTGTGGTTTGTTTGCAATGTATTGTACCTATTGTGAGCCCTTCAGGCCGGTGTTGTGTTTTTCATGACTGTTGTTTTGTTGTATTTATTGTATTTCCGTTACCCTTCTGTCCAGTATTGTTTTGTTTTTCCTGTGTTTCATTGTGTTAATGTTCATTGTTGTGATTTTGTCATCGGCCCTTCAGGCCGGTATTTAGTGTATTTGTGTTAATTTGCTTTGTGCTTTTGTATTTTTTTTGTTGTCCGATTATTTGTTATTGGTTTCTTATTTTATTATATTTATTGTATTGTATTTATTCACATGTTCGCATGTAAAAATAAAAAAAATAAAAATTTTTGATGGCTTATTTTGATTAATTTTGTCAGTTTAAGATGAATTTTTTCGTAATTAAAGTAATTAAATTTTTCCAGTTTCCTGTATTTTATCCTACATTTACCACACCGTGAATAAGTCACCATAGCAGTTTTATTTTAATTTGTTTCCTTTTTTCGTTTTTATGTTCGTGGCATTCCATCTGCCCTAATCAACTGCACTTAGTCATTTTACCGCATCACTGTGTAAAGATTTTCTTAAGTATTTCTTCAGTGCCTTCCAAGCGCTCGTAAAATCCTTGCCACGGTGCTCTAGGAGTTATAAATTTCCATTGGCACAGTCTGTTTGAGCACTGAACGTTCCTCTGGATGGTTCCATATTCCTCTTAAGCAAGCCTCTCCTGCCACAAAATTAGATCCATTATCAGAGATCATCAGTTTGGGACAAGATGAACGGGCTGCATACCTACGAAAGTCTTGTAGGAACACTTCTGCACTTATGTCAGAAGTTACTTCAAAGTGTATGCCTCGTGTGTTTGCACACATGAAGGAACATATATAGGCTTTCACCGGAATTTTATCTGGAGTGCCTGTTAAAATAAGAGTTCCTGTGTAATCTACACCTGTGGCCTCAAAGGGACGAAGGTGGACAACTCTCTTTAGAAAGTGGTGGAGGCCCTGGGTAAGGACACACTCGAGCACTATACCTCCTGCAGATCACACAAGATTTAATAAGGGATTTGACAGTTTGGCGACCTTGGGGAAGCAAAATATTTGTCGTAAATCAGTGAGTGTCTAGCACTCCACCATGTAATGTACCATGTTCATGTTGATGTAAAACTATAAGTTTAGTTATGATGTGGTGACGAGACAAAAGCATAGGATTCTTAGTTTCTAAGTCAATTTCTGCATGAAGCAGACGTCCTCCACGCCTTAAGATGCTGTTATTATCAGAATCAAACCAAATGCCCAGGGGCTAGGTTAATTTGTCTGGAAGATGTTCATAATTTCTTCCATAAGTCTCTATTTGAGCTTGTTTGACCCAGTATTTGAGGGGACTTGGAAATTGATATTTAATTCCTAGATTATTAAGGAAATCGAATACAACTTGAGTAACTCCTAGCAATTTACAAAAGCTAGAATAATGGTTAGGATTAATAACTAATGTTCGAGGGGTCTCTGGATCCACAGTGGGGACAGTTTTATTTTTCAGGGTTATTCCTGCGGGGGCCCTAAGCCTCTAGCTGGCCCACTAAGTGTTGCTTGTTTCTGTTTTACTTGGGCGGAGTATGAGTATTTATGACTCTTATGGTTGCTTTAGTAAGATTTTGAGTGGGGACAGTAATATTGGTCACTATGACTTGTGGCTTCTGTTTAGGTCACTGACCACTGACCAACCATTTGGGTCCTGTAAACCACATCTCGGTTTTCACTATTTGTTTTAAAGTTAAACCTCCTAATAAATAGTCAGCTGGATTGTCCATGGTGGGAACATGTCTCAATTTAAAGTCAGCTGCTAGTTCTCTTATTTCCCTAACTCTGTTAATTACTGACGTAGGGAGTTTTATTGTTGTTTTTTACCCATTGTAAGATTGCCTCGTTGTCTGACCACACTACTATCTCACCAAATTAAATATTATTGAGTGTCTTAATCAGGCAATGAGTCAGTCTTACACCCATTAATGAAGCTGTTAACTCCATTTGGGGTAGTGACCTTTTCTTAATTGGAGCCACTCTAGCCTTAAAAGTAAGTATAAATGATTGTTGAATGTTTACTAAATAGGCTTCTTGGTGACTCGGATACTTTTGATATCGTTCGCCTTATGCGTTTTTGTTCTCGTATTGGCATCCTCGGTGATATTTAGCGCCCTCTGATTATTTTGCGTATTTGATGGTGCTACATAGCCTTCCCGGTTTGGTGCCTTCTTTTGATAATTACTTACTTACTTACTAAATAGGCTACTGCGCCATATGCTTTGCCTGTAAATTGCCAGCTGTGAGTGTGTTCAGCTTCCATGGCAATTTAACCCAATATTGGTTATCTTGATAGATGGCTGAGTTGAGATACTGTTGGTAAGTCCATGTGTCATCTGGACTTGGTTGTTCAGGGACGATACCTAAGGTGTCTAAATCCCATAATTTATACACGGCGGGGGGGGGGAGATGAATCATCCTCAGCTATATCTCTGAGTTGTAGTGGTGACTATTCTAAGCCTAGTCACGCTACTATGATTGAATTATTATGCTGGTTATAATTGTGGGTGTAGATTTTTTGCTGAGGTAGCACCGGTCCTGTAAGTAATTTTCCTCCAACTGACAGCAACAAATTCATTCCACGTTGTTTGGTCCAGTAATAAACCTCTGATAATAATCTGCCCCTACAAGAATACCCACGTCGGTGATGCAGTCAGAATTCATCTTATAATCAGTTAGCTTCATGCTGCTGCATTTAAGAAGTTTAACTGTATTCCCAAGACATGATACATGAAGATCAGATTAGATCGTGTCAACGACGATGGCTTGTTTTCGGTTAGTATAGTCTCATAGACGTACCAAAATTTTTACAACTTGGTAATCACGAGGTCCACTATTGGTCAAGAATTCTGAAATATTCAGTTTCACTCAACTTAAAATTTTTAATTTTAACTGATCCACCAGTTGTTGAGTAATGAAGGTCCTTTGAGAACCTTGGTTGAAAAGACCACGAGTGGAGATCCTAGACTTCATGCTAATTAATTTCAGTTGCTCTGTAGGTAATGTGGTGGTATAACCTGATTCTGTAGGAAGTACATTTACTTCCTGATGTACTTTGCAATATTGTACCGATGAGGAGTTGCTTGAATCTTTATGACGATTCGTTGATCCTGGTCAGATATCTCCACACAAAGCATAATGATGTCGACCTTTGTGACACTTATTTCACACACGTAGGGTAACGTTACAGTTATTAGGGTCATGAGAACCCATGCATTTTGTGCATCTGCGAAATCCTTGAAGACGTTTAATCCTGGAATTACGGTACTGCACTTGTAAGCGAGGTGTTCCTTATTGCAGAAAAAACATTCTCTATCTCTCCTTCAGGATTAGTCGTCTTAGCAGATGTATTAACTACAGTTTCAGTGGGAGTCAAAGAATAATTACCTATGTTACTACTCTTACCTCTTGCTGCGGGAGTAGTGAATTTAGTTTTGCATTTATTAGACTTAACTGAAGTCAATTTTGTTTTCACTGAATTCTCAGTATTAGGCTGTTTGGGTTCAGATTTAATTTTTTCATGAGCCTTTAGCCTATTGATAGTGATTTTCAGTCCCTAAAATATATGATCAAGAGAGATAATCTCTGTCTTGTAATGGGAGCAGATTTCTGCTAAAATATTACGAGGAAGTTACCTCCGAAGGAGTAATTAAAGTGACCATTCGGAAGATTATACATTTACTTTAGTACCTAATGCTTTCACGAGAGACTCTACTTCTAATCTGAAGTTCTGAAGGGAGTCTGGTCTGTTACAGGGTGAACTTATATCTACTAATTGACAATATAAATTAGCTACATTTCTCTGTTGCAGTAATTAACTTCCAAGAAATTGTATAGCTTCATCATAATTACTAGCTGTGAGGGATAAGTTAGCTGTTACCTTCTTAGCTTTCCCCCCTCCCCGCTCAGCTCGTTGATGCCGTGAGGGGGGGGCTTAGTGGGCGGCTGCCGGAGTGTGATGCTCCTTGGGGTAGTCCTCTGTCCTTTTCTAGCCTTGTGCTCCTGCTGCCGTCCTCTCCAATTGTGCTGAGCACCTTTTCCATTTCCTTCTGTTTCGTTTTTCTCCCCCCTCTTCTCCTATCTGCTTGTCGTTTCCTGCCGACCTTTTGTTTGTTTTGGATCTTTCTTTGGACTTCTTCTATTTTGACGCCCGGGTGCTTGAGGAGGCATACTCTTGCACCCGTAGAACTGTTGTACCCGACGTCTCGAGCGAGGGGAACCTTTTATTGTCAATCCCCGCTTTCGTCGCTGAACCCGATCTCGACGGACTGACGGTTCTTAAGGTGGCGTTTGTGGGGCGTATACTCACGACGCACTCCTAGGGGGCCCCGGTCTGATCGGCGATAGCTTCCTGTTGGGTATCCTGCCTCTAATTGTGGCTCCATGGTGGGTATGGGGGCACATTCGTGGATGAATTTCTTTCTCTTCGTCTCTATGTCGATAAATGTTTCCGTTGTACCCTCTCAGGCTCGTGGGGTGGGCGACCAAGCCCCCGAGTCGGCCTGTATTGGAAGTCCCGGCTCTGTAGCTCCTGCTGCGTTGGGCCCCGACCTTGCTCCTCCTTTGACCGTCCTGACTTCTTCCCCTGGCTCCCCTCCCTCCTCTGTGGTTGGGTCGAGCCTCCAGCCCCCAGTGGTGACCACTTCGTCCCCTGGTGCGGCTAAGTCTCTCATTGTGACTGCTGCGTCTTTTAACCCCTCTCTCTCTGGGGGTTCTCAACGCCGTTCGCACCCCGGCCGCACTCGCTCGATTCCTTCCCATACTGCCGCGTATCAGGCCTTGTTTGGTCTCGCTTCATGGGCCAAATACTTTGATCTCCTCCCTCTTGATTCTGCGCCTCCTGACGATTTCTCACTCCATCGGCATCTTGTTGATTCCGTGGATGCGTCTGTTACCTTCAACCCCACTCGTCTCGGTACACGTGTCGTTGCTGCTCTTTCTCAGGATGCAGCTTCCCGCTTGGCAGCCTTTTCTGGCCTTGGCGAGATCCCTGTTCGGGTCTCCAAGAATGTTCAGATGAATGCCAGTGTTGGCACTATTCTCCTCCCGCCCCATGTTGCAACCGGTGTTCGGAATCTGCAGGATTGCCACGATGATATTCGGCATATCCTTGATGCCCAAGGCCATTCTGTCCTCCATGTTGACTCGTTTACTCGTCCCCCTCGTGGTCGTCGCCGTCAACCCCTTCGTGTTGTGAAAATCACCTTTGATGGTAGGACCCTTCCATCCTCCTTCATTCTTGCTGGTACTAGGTGCTCTGTCCAGGAGTATATTCCTTCTCCTCGGCTGTGTAACAAGTGCTGGAGGTTTGGGCATGGTGCCCTCCGCTGCTCTGGGACTGTCTCTCTCTGTCCTTTGTGTGGGGGTGAAGGTCACTCTAAGTCGGAGTGCACTTCTTCCCAGGCTCGTTGCCTCAACTGCGGTGAGGCCCATCCTACCTTCTCCCGTGCCTGTATCCATTACAAGCTTGAGGCCGCCGTCCTCAACTTGAAGCACCGGGAGCGTTTATCTTTTCCTGAGGCGAGGCGCCAGGTTCGCTGGCTCCCGCCTTATGCTAACGTCTCTTATGCTCGCGTGTTGCGCTCTTCCTCTCCTCGTCCTTCCCACCTTCCTCAGACTCACAACCGTTTCCGGGCTTTGGACCCTGATACGCCCACTGCCCCCTCCTCTGTTCCTTTGAGTTCTGTACCGAAGGGTCCCCCCCCCCTGGTCCTCTGTCTGGGGTTCCCCTTCTTTCTACCCGGTCTGTCGTGTCTCCTGTGTCTTCTTCCTCGTCTCCCTCCGATCCTCCTTCCCATCCTCTTCCTCCATCTATTGGCTTTCCCCGCCGCCTGTCGGTGCAGTCGGATGTCCATCGCTCTCCTAACGGCCGTCGTGTGTGCTCTCGTTCAGCTTCTCCTGTTGAAACACTGGAATCCGTTGCCCGGTACGTAGTTGCTGAAACACCGGTCTCTTTAAGTCAGAAGCGTAAGCCTGGCTCCTCTCCTTCCTCCTCCCCGGCAGGTAAGAAGGCTTCACTTTCTTCCTTGGCCCCTACTTCTGGCTCTGTTGCTCCTTCCCCTCCCATTTCTGTGCTTGCACCCCCTGTTCCTGCTATGGAGGTTTCTTTGGTCCCTGCTTCCCTTTCGGTTGCTGCTCTTGCTGAGGTGCGCTCCCCTCTTTCTACTCCCCCTCTTCCTGCTGCTGTCCTTGACTGCTCCTCTTCGTTGTCTCCTCCTCTTCCTCCTCCTCCGGACCCCGCCCGCCCACCTCTGGTCTGTTCTCCCGCTTCCTTCCCTCCGTCTTTGCTCAGTTTACCCATGCCCCCTAACCCTGACTTTGCTGACCCTGATCCCGACCCTGATACTCTTTAACGTTCTGTGTTGCTCTTTCGTCTTTGTTTCTTCCTTGTTCTCTGTTGTTGTCCTATCCCTTCTCGTCGATGTCTATTCTTCAATGGAACGTTCGAGGTTATTACGCCAATTTCCTCGAACTCCAACTTCTGATTTCGCGGTTTTCACCCCTTTGTGTCTGTCTCCAGGAGCCGATGCTTGGTGCTCGTCCTAGTCGTTTTCGGGGCTATTCCTTTCTCTCCCCCCTTCCCCCCAGAGAATTAGGAGCCCCTTGCTGGGGCTCCTAATTCTTCTGTTCTCTTGATCCGCGCTGAAGTTCCCTTTGTTCCTTTACATTTTCCTTTGCCTCTCCATTGTTCTGCTGCTCGTATCTTTGTGGGGAAATGGTACACAGTTTGTTCCATTTATCTCCCCCCGAGTGTCCCGCTTTCTCTTCCTGATTTGAAACACCTCTTGGACTCCTTGCCGGAGCCTGTGCTCCTGCTGGGTGACTTCAATTGTCGTCATTCTCTTTGGGGTGATGTTCTGACGAGTACCCGGGGTCGCCTTCTTGAGCCGTTTCTCCTCTCTTCTTCCCTGTCTCTTCTGAATTCTGGTGAACCCACTCATTTGGACTCTCGGACTCGCACCCTTTTCTGTCTTGATCTTTCTCTCTGCTCTTCTTCTCTCTACTTTGATTTCACGTGGCAGGTTCTTGATGACCTCCATGGCAGTAATCATTTCCCTATCCTTGTTTCCTTTTTCTCGTTTCCCCCTTCCCTCTCTTTTCCTAGGTGGCAGTTTGCTAAAGCGGTCTGGAACCTATTTACCCTCAGTGCTGCTCTCTCTGACCTCTCCCTTCTGCCTCTCCCTCGCGCTCTCCTCCTTTTTCATGACACTGTCTTCACCGCTGCCCTCCGCTCTATTCCTCGCTCTTCCTCTCGGGGTCCGCGGAAGTGCGTTCCCTGGTGGAATGCGGATTGTGCCCGGGCTGTCCGCTGTAAGCATGCAGCCTGGAAAAGGCACCGCCGTCGGCAGACGGCCGATTCCTTTCTTTTCTTTCGGAAAGCGAGTGCGGTGGCCCGTAGGGCCATCCGTACGGCTAAACGTGAATGTTGGGCATCTTATGTCTCAACAATTACGTCCAAAACTCCTCTGCCCCAGATCTGGAAGCGTATCCGCAAGATAGCGGGTAAGTTCGTTCCCGATGTTTCACCGGTCCTTCACCTCCATGATACTCTTGTGGCGGACCCGTTGCAGGTCTTTTCCGAACTGGGTTCCCATTTTTCTTCTGTTAGCTCTGGTCTTCATCTTTCCCAATCATTCCTTCTTCGTAAACCTGTCCTTTAGTCTCGTCCTTTAGATTTCTGCACTCGTCTTCGGCTTCCCTATAATGATCCCTTCTCTCTCTCTGAACTTCGTTCTGCCCTTGCCCTCTGCGGTTCTACGGCGGCGAGCTCCGATGGTATTCATTATGAGATGCTTCGCCATCTCCCATCGTGCACGTCTCAGTATTTACTGAGTCTGTATAATCGGATCTGGGAGTCGTCGTCAGTCCCTGAGGATTGGCTCGATACCGTTGTCCTCCCTGTTCGCAAACTGGGGTCTCTGGGTACTTCCCCTAAGGACTTTCGCCCTATTGCCCCTCACAAGTTGTCTGCAAACTCTTTGAACGTATGGTTAACGTTCGTCTGATGTGGTTCCTGGAACACCATCACCTCCTCTCCCCTTCTCAATTTGGTTTCCGCAAGTGCCGCAGCACGACAGATGTCCTGGTGAACTTGGAGGTCTATATTCGTACTGCTTTTGCTGCGAAGACCTCTGTTGTTGCCGTCCTTTTTGACCTGGAAAAGGCTTACGACACCACTTGGCGATATCATATTCTATCTCAACTTCATTCTTTTGGCCTTCGTGGTCATCTCCCTCTCTTTCTCCACAGCTTCCTCTCTCGTCGTTCCTTTCGGGTGCTCCTTGGTACCGCTCTCTCTGCCTCTTTTCAGCATACGAAGGTGTGCCCCAGGGTAGTGTTCTGAGCACTACTTTTTTTCTGGTTGCCCTCAATGGTCTTCTTTCCTCTCTTCCTTCAGGTGTCTTCTCCGCTCTCTATGTCGATGATCTTACCCTTTGCTGTCAGGGTGATGATTCGCCTCACCTTCAGCGCTGGCTTCAACTTGCAATTGATGCTGTGTCGTCTTGGGCCACCGATCATGGCTTCAAGTTCTCTACTTCTAAGACTTGTGCCATGACTTTTACTCGGAAACGGGTTGTTCTTCGTCCCTCTTTGTCACTTTATGGTCATCCCCTTGAGTACACAGATTCCTGCGAAGCTTTTGGGGTTATTCCTTGACACTCGTTTGTCTTGGTCTCCCCATATCTCTTACCTCCGTGTTGAGTGCTCTAAGGCCCTTACCCTCCTTCGGGTCTTGTCCCATACTTCTTGGGGGGCAGATAGGCGCACTCTCCTTGCTTTACATTCCTCTCTCGTCCTGTCTAAGCTCGATTATGGTTGCCCTGCTTACTCGTCTGCTTCTACTCTTCGCCGTCTTGATGCTTTGCACCATACTGGGTTGCGCCTCAGTTCTGGTGCCTTTCGTTCGACTCCCGTCCTTTGCTTGTATGTTGACACTGGCTTCCTGTCTCTCCAAGACCGCCGTGATCGCTACTGTCTTCGCTATCTTGCGCGGTCCTTACAACATCCTTCCTCTCGCCTCTGTCGTGCTTTAACATTTACCCCTCCTGCGGTTCCTGTTCCTCTTCACCACCTCCCTCTTTCTGTCTGGTTATCTCGCCTACAGGATTCTCTTTCCGTTCATATTTCTAATGTTTCTCCTCGTGTTGTTCCTTCTTTGTCCCCGTGGAGAGTCCCTCTTCCGCGGTTTTGTACTTCCTTGACCCGTATCACTAAAGCTTTTACCCCTCCTACGGTTCTAAAACGCCTTTTCCTTGAGCACTTTTCTTCTCACTCCCGCTCCACTTCTGTCTTCACCGATGGGTCTAAGTCTGCAGACGGTGTTGGCTACTCTGTTGTTTTTTCTGATCGCACTTATATGTGTCGCTTACCTTCGGAGACTAGCATCTTTACAGCGGAGCTTTATGCTATTCTCTATGCTCTTCGTCTCCTGTTTCTCGTTGTCAGTCTTCCTTTGTAGTTGTTGTTGACTCTCGTAGTGCCCTCATGGCTCTCGGGTCCTTTAATCCGGTTCATCCAGTAGTTGTCGAGATCCAGCATTGGCTATTTCTTGTTCACAGTAAATTTAAGTCGGTTGAGTTTTGTTGGGCTCCCAGCCATATTGGTGTGTCTTTAAATGAGCGTGCGGATGCTGCCGCCAAGGAAGCTGTCCGCTCTTGTCCCGTCTCTCGTAAAGGTATTCCATATTCCGACTTTTACCCGGTTATCTATTCCTCCGTCCTTACCCGTTGGCAGGCTTCTTGGTCGTCTGTTACTGGTAACAAACTCCATAGTCTTAAATGTTGTGTTTCCTCGTGGCCGTCCTCCTACCACCGTAACCGGCGATGGGAAACAGCTCTGGCGAGGTTGTGTATTGGCTATACTCGCTTAACCCATGGTCACTTGATGGAGCGCCACCCAGCTCCTTATTGTCCTAGTTGCATTACGGTTGTGCATGTCTTGCTTGATTGTCCTGACTTCCAGGACGAGCGTATGCTTTCCGACTGCCCCTCGCGGTCACCTGTCCCTCAATAGAATTCTTGGTGACTCGGATACTTTTGATATCGTTCGCCTTATGCGTTTTTGTTCTCGTATTGGCATCCTTGGTGATATTTAGCGCCCTTTGATTATTCTGCGCATTTGATTGTGCTACATAGCCTTCCCGGTTTGGTGCCTTCTTTTGATCATTACTTACTTACTTCTTAGCTTCCCCTCTGAGGCGGGTTTGAAGGTAAGAAAATTTGATTACCGTATCCATAGAAGTTTTAGAATGAATATGGACTTTAAATGATGTCCAAAATGTATCTCAATTCTCTTCATCCAGTCCAGCAAATGTGGGCAAGTCCAAAGAAGATAAACGTGCCTCTGCTTGTAATACACTGGGTTGAGATACAGGAATCTTTGGAGTTACTGTGTAGTTTTCAACTAAACCAATTAGAAGATAAAATATGTCTTGGGTGTTATCTTCATACTGAGATGTTTCTGCTATAGCTTGATCTATTTCATCAGGATCAATGTCACTATCCGTTAACACAATGATGTAAGACCCAATCATAGCCTTGACTTGTTCGAACTTGAGATCAGCTACTCTCAGAAATTTCCAACTGATGGTAATCAACTAGAGTTGCCTTTGATAAGTTTTCTGACTTATTGAGCAATCTATATAAATGACCTTTAAGGCCTACCAGGGATCTCTTTAGTTTTTCAGGAGTAGACATGGTGACTTTATGTTCAAACTTTGTAAGGCTTGAATATTTGTTACTGAAGTAACTTGGATACTTGTGTATTTACTCGCCAGTATCGTGATAATCTATATAAATAAAAATGGAAATGTTCGTTTGTTCAAAATCGATAATCTCCGAAAGTTCTTCACTGATTGCTTTGAAATTTTCACACAACGTTCCTTTCACATCCGAGCAGGTTTTAATATACATACTATATAGATGTCACCTCTGTGACGGTATAAAACATGCTTTTTCTGAAAAAGTGTGTTTTTCATGTGAAAGAAATCTTCGAAACCTCATTACCGATTGCTTTTAAATTTTGACCCAACATTGTATTCGAATAGGCGCATCTTTTTATATATCTACTCCCCTGTGACAGGTAAAAACATGCATTTTTGAAAACAGCACCATATGCTGCACATAATGGCAACATGAACGATATATTAAATATGTCGCGAATTCCATTTCAGTGTTTCCGATTGCATTGATAAATTTTATTTTCATAGATTTAGATTTATTTTATTTTTTAGTGAATTATTTTGTGTGACATTGTGTTGGAATTGAGCTGTGTTGTTTACCATACCGTTCATTTCGTAAGTATAGATGCCACACCTGTGACAGGTAAAACTATGCTTTTCTAGAAAAACAGTGCCATCTGTTGCATGTAAGAGCAACACACATGTTATACTTGGAAATGTTACAATTTATTTTCAATGTTTCTGATTGCATTGATAAACTGAATTTCATAGATTTTGATTTATTTTCATTTTGATTTAATTATTTTGTGTGAATTGCATTGAAATTGAGCAGTTTTTTTTACCAAACCGTTCATTTCGTGAGTATACTTCATATTCATATTTTTTTCATATTTTCATTTAGTTTTTTAACTGTTTTAATTATATTTCAGTGATGGAAACATCAGATGGTATGATGTTCCAAATTTTCTGATGGGAACATCAGATCATTTGGGAAGGAACCGTATGAGGGAGTGGGGAATGGTGGAGATTACGAGGGGACTGAAGTGAGAGATGGTGCGGAGGACGAGGGGGACAAGAAAGGGGGTAAAGGTGGGGAAGGACGAGGGGATGGGGCAGTTTGGGATGGTGGGGACGAGGGGATGGGGGAATGGAGAATGGTGTGGAGGACAAAGGGGACAGGGGAGATGGGCACGGAGGGAAAGATGAGGGGATGGTGGAGTGAGGAATGGTGGGGAGGACGAGAGGACGGTGGAGTTGGGAATTGTTGGGAGGCCGAGGAGACGGGTGAGAAGGGAATGGTGGTGAGGACTGGGGGACAGGGAAGGTTGCTGTGGTTCAACAACGCACATGCGTTGTTGAGCCATAGAAACGCTTGGCCGGGTACAGCTAGTCTATATAAATAAAAATGGAAATATTCGTTTGTTCATAATCGCTAATCTCCGCAATTTCTTCACCAATTGCTTTGAAATTTTCCCACAACGTTCCATTCGCATCCGAGCAGGTTTTTTATAAACATGCTATATAGATGTCACGTCTGTGATGGTAAAAAACATGTTTTTTTTCTGAAAAACTGTTTTTTTCATGTGAGGGAAACCTCTTTACCGATTGCGTTGAAATTTTGACACAACGCTGCATTCGAATAGACGCATCTATTTACATACCTACTATATACCTGCCTCACCTGTGGCAAGAAAAAAACATGCTTATTTCGAAAAACAGCACCATCTGTTGGTCGTAAGAGCAACACATGCTGTAATCTCCGAAATTTCCTCACTGATTGCTTTGAAATTTTGACACAATGTTGCATTTGAATAGGCGCGTCTTTTCATATACCTACTATATAGATGCCACCCCTGTGACAGGTAAAAACATGCGTTTTTGAAAAACAGCGCCATCTGTTGCACATAAGATCAACACATGCTATGCTAAATTTGTTTGAAATGGAATTGTGTTTCTGATTTCATTGATAAATGGAATTTTCTTAAATTTCGATTTATTTTAATTCTGATTTAATTATTTTGTGTGACATTGCGTTGGAATTGAGCTGTCTTGTTAACCATACCGATCATTTCTTGAGTATAGTTTATTTTTCTATTTTTTCATTATTTTTCATTTCGTTTTTTGAACTTTTTTTCTTATATTTCAGTGATGGGGATATCTGGCGCCAGATTCACGAAGCAGTTATGCAAGTACTTACGAAAGTGTACATCGTTCCTCAATCTTTGATGGCTTTAGTTGCATTTATTAACAGTTTACAAGTATGAAAATTTGTCAATTAACTGTTCTTATTTTTATAAACAGCCTCCTGGTTATTCGGACCTCATTAACTGTTTAATAATTGTAAACAAAGCTGCCAAAGAATGAGAAGAATGCAGGTTCGTAAGTGTTTGCCTAACTTCTTTGGTAATCTAGACCCAGATCATTTGATGTTCCCAATTTTCTGATGGAAACATCAGATCATTTGATCATCAGACGAGGGAGTGGGGAATGATGGGAAGGACGAGGGGACAGGGAAGGGGGTAATGGTAAGGGAGGACGAGGGAACAGGGGGAGTTGGGGATGGTGGGGACGAGGGGAATGGAGAATGGTTGAGATGACAAGGGGACAGGAGAGTGGGGGATAGTGGGGAGGACGAGGGGACGGAGGAGGGGAATGGTAGGGAAAACGAGGGGACGGGGAGGGGGGGGGGGATGGTAGGGAGGATGAGAGGACGGGGGCGTAGGAGATTGTGTGAAGGACGAAGGGATGGTGGAGTAGGGAATGGGTAGGAGGACGAGGGGATGGTGGAGTGGAGGATGAAGGGGAGGAAAAAGGGACGAGGGAGTGAGGAATGATTGGGAGAACGAGGGGACGGGGAAGGAAGGGGGGATGGTAGGGAGGACGAGGGGACGGGGGAGTAGGAGATTGTGGGGCCGACGAGGGGACGCTGTAGCGGAGGATGAACGGGAGGAAAAAGTGAAGAGGGAGTGAGGAATGGTTGGAAGGACGAGGGGACCCGGGAGGGGGGAATGTTGGGAAGGACTGGGAGACAGGGGAAGGTTGCTGTGGCTCAGTAACGCACATGCGTTGCTGAGCCACAGCAACGCGTGACCGGGTACACCTAGTAGCCTAATATTTCCGGACTAGGCTATGTGCTACCTCGTCTGGAGGTTAGCTTACCTTCCTAGTAGTAAATAGCTAATATTTGAGTGGTACACAGATGCCACTACGGTAGTACCTTGGGGCTAGCTCATCTTTATCATCTAGAACGGGGGTCTCCAAACTATGGCCCGCGGGCCACATCCGGCCCGCCACATAATTTCATCCGGCCCTCCAAACAAATCCCTGTGTGGTGGCCTTGAAAAAATAATTATCGTACGACTGGCATCGCAGAATTATTCAAAGCTGGGGCTGCTGACTGGTGGCGCTCAACCCGAGTCAGTTTTCCTCTCTCTCGATAGTGTGACGCACAGATACTAATACTGGTAGGTATGTGTTGTGCATTACAACCAATCAGTTGTGTATAACTGTATATTGTGGGGATGGAGGGCGAGTGGGGCTTCGCTGCTTCCGTTTCAGGGAGCACAAACACTGTACAATATTCTTTTCTCTGTACTTTGACAATGCCTTTATCTTAGTTATACAAAATAGCAATAATACTATTGTAGCCAAAAATATTGCATGTTTAAAATAGTTAAAATGGTAACCATTAAGTTTATCAACGAAAGCTGTTGCCATAATATTTACCACTTTATAATAATGTGCTATGCTTTTTAACATTAACATTTTTTAACGTTTTTTGTTTTTTTTCATTTTTTATTCCTCTGGCCCGCATAAATATGAGAAATATATAATGTGGCCCTTACATTGAAAAGTTTGTAGATCCCTGATCTAGAATATACTAGTACGGTCTAATATAGTACTAGTTAGATTTGATCCTATCTAAGAAAGTAGCTAAATAGTTTAGGCTGAATTTTTACATAACTTAATACAATTACAGTCAGAAATCCTACCCCTTATGGTTGGCATCAATACAAGAAATGTTGCAATAATGTGAATATATCAGTGCTATGTTCTGGGGATTTTTTTTTTTTGTAAATTGATATACAGAATATGGGCACTTGAAAAATACAAGTGTGAAAATTATAAATATATACAGTTAAATTTGGCTTGCTAGCCACAACCTCCTATGGTGGTTGATAGTGTTAATTAATTTATCGACAACATGTACCCTGAACTCTCTTGACAGGTGTACTCAATCTGGGGCCAAGTTCTGACGATATGGTCTAGATGTAAAGTGAATATAAGTGGCGTCCAGCCCTACTCTTTTTCGCGGCCGAAAATAAATATATTTAGCAGAGTATTCAGGGTTCACTCTCCAACGATTATCACTCTTCAGTTGGCGAGATTCCACTAATGTCAACACGACAGAGTGGCTAATTTCCTTAAAGGAATTAATGATATTTTTTAGATGATTAATAATTTCAGCTGGGTGACGAATTGTATGGATATCATTATCACCTAAATATATTATGGTTAGATGGTAAGACCATTTTTACCTTTGTGTGAGGTATAGGCCTAAGAGTTGTGGGTAATTGGCTATGACCCACTTAGGCTACTTTAAACATTAAATCTTTGTTTAATTTATTAATAATGAAATTAATATGCTTTATGCTATAATATGTGGCAGTCTGCTAACAGCCGTAAATAAAAGGGGAATACATGTATAGCCTAGTACCTGATAATACTACTTAACTACTAGTATACTATTATCAGGGTTAGTAAATGATTAGTTAATCGTAATAGATTATAGGGCCAGTGATTTAGCTTGATATACTGGACCGTAAAATGTTCATGAAATGTTACTGGTTTATATAAATTAGTAATTATAGATTTAATGCTAAATCTGGTTCATCCGGTCTGAAGTTGACCAAAAAGAATGTGGGAAAATGTGGCTCAGAATATTAATAATAATTATAATAAATATCAATAACTTCGAAGGACCCCCCTTTAAAGAAACTGAAATAAAAAAAATATATAAAAAGGAAATAAATCAGAGAATCAGTACTTTTGGATCTCTTGAATAATAAATTGTTAAATATTAAAACAATAAATGGACTGTAGAATGAATTGAAATATTGAGCAGAATCGTACCAATTATGAGCAGAAATTTCTATCACCATTAGACAAAACTGACTGTACAAAAATGTTGGAAGTCTGTTGAACTGTTGAAATGTTGAGATAATTTTCTCAACATCTGACAAAGCTCGGTGGTTAACTTGGGTATAGATATTTAATCGAATCACGTCACTTTTTTGAGGCCACGTGAGCAACATAAATGCGAACAAGTTTGAATGATCCTCAAACCAATATGTAACCGAAAAGTAAACACCCCAGAAGGATTCGAACCCAGACAACCATGAGAACTTTGCACATATGTGTATCTGGTACCTTAGCAACACGACCAAACTGACTGTACAAAAATGTTGGAAGTCATGTGATTATTTACCTTGGTTAACTTGAGTACAGATATTTTATCGAATCATCTCATTTTTGTGGGGCCATGTGAGCATCACAAATGCGAACAAGCTTGCACGTCCCCAAGCCTAAGTGCAACTGAAAATTCCACACCCCAGAAGGATTCGAACCCAGTCAGCCAGGAGCACTATGCATCTTTGCGTGTCTGGTACCTTAGCCACTAGCCCAAACTGACTGTACAAAAATTTTGGAAGTTGTGAGACTTTTTACCCATCATCTGAAAGGGCTCGGATGTCAAAAAGGGCACAAATATTTTATCGAATCACCTCACTTTTTGAGGCGAAGTGAGCAACACAAATGTGAGCAAACTTGAATTGTCCTGAAGCCAAAATGCAACCAAAACCTCCACACTCCAGAAGGAATCGAACCCCATACAGATGCAATATGCACATTCGTTTATCTGGTACCTAAGCCACTTGACCAAACTGACCGTTGAAAATTTTGAAAGTCGTGAGACTTTTAATCAAACTTCCGACAGCACTTGGTGGTCATCTTGAGAACAGATATTTCATCGTATCACCTCACTTTTTGAGGCAACCTAACACAAATGCGAACAAGCTTGAATGGTCCCAAAGCCAATATGCAAAGGAAAACTCAACACCACAGAATGATCCTATACCAGACAGCCAGGAGCACTATGCATCTTCGCGTATCTGGTACTTTAGCCGCGAGACCAAACTAACTGAATAACAAATGGTGGATACCATGAGACTATTTTCCCAACATCCGACAGCGCTCGGAGGCCTAATTGGGTACAGTCATTTCATCGAAACACCTCACATTTTGGGGCCAAGTGAGCAAAACAAATGTAAATAAACTTGAATGGTCCCGTAGCCACTGTGCATCCGAAAACTCCACACAGCAAAAGGATTCAAACCAAGACAGTCAGGATCACTTTGCACCTTCATGTATCTGGTCACTTAGCTACCACACCAAACTGACTATACAAAAATATTGTTAGTTCTGAGATTACCCAACATCCGACAGCGCTCGGAGATCAACTTGGACACAGGTTTTTTAACTAATTACCTGTCTTTTTGAGGCCATGTGAGTAACATAAATGTGAACCATCTTGATTAGTTATTAAGCCAATATGCAACCGAAAAATCCACACCCCCCTGATGGATTCGAACCCTAGACAGCCAGGAGCAATATGCATTTTCCAGTATGTGGTACCTTAGATGCTAGACCAAACTGACTGTACAAAAACGTTGGAAGTTCTGTGACTATTTATCCATCATCCGACAAGGCTCAGATGTCAAAAAGTGCACAGATATTTTATCAAGTCAACTCACTTTTTGAGCCACGTGGCCAACACAAATGCGAACAAGCTTGAATGGTCCCCAAGCCAATATGCAACCGAAACCTTTACACCCCAAAAGGATTCGAACCCAGACAGCCAGGAGCACATAGCACATTCACGTATCTGGTACCTTTGCCAGTAGTCCAAACTTACTGTACGAAAATGTTGGAAGTCGTGAGACTATTTACCCAACATCCGACCGCACTCGGATGTTGGGTAAATCCGCATTTCATCGAATCAACTCAACTTTTGGGGCCATGTGAGCAACACAGATGCGAACAACCTTGAATGGTCACCAAGCAAATATGCAACCAAAAACTCCACACCCAAGATGGATTCGAACCCAGACATCCAGGAGCACTTTGCACCTTCGCGTATCTGGTACCTTAGCCTCTAGAACAAACTGACTGTACAAAAAAGTTTTAAGTTGTGAGACCCAACATCTGACAGCGCTCGGATGTACACTTGGGCATAGATATTTCATTAAATCACCTTACTTTTTTTGGCCACGTGAGCAACACAAATGCAAACAAGCTTGAACGGTCCTCAAGCCGAAAACTCCACACCCCTGAAGCGTTCGAACCCCAGACAGCCAGGAGCACTATGCAGGTTCGCGTATCTGGTTCCATAGTCACTAGATCAAACTGACTGAATCAAAATTTTGGAAGTCGTTATCTTGAGGTTATGTTGAGATGATTTCGGGGCTTTAGTGTCCCCGCGGCCCGGTCCTCGACCAGGCCTCCACCCCCAGGAAGCAGCCCGTGACAGCTGACTAACTCCCAGGTACATATTTACTGCTAGGTAACAGGGGCATTCAGGGTGAAAGAAACTTTGCCCATTTGTTTCTGCCTCGTGTGGGAATCGAACCCGCGCCACAGAATTATGAGTCCTGCGCGCTATCCACCAGGCTACGAGGCCCCGTGATACTATTTACCCAACATGATACAGGGTTCAGGGGTAAACTTGAGGACAGATATTTTATAGAATCACCTCACGTTTTGGGGCCGTGTGAGCAACACAAATGCCAAAAAGCTTGAATGGTCTGAAAGCTAATATGCTACCGAAAACTCAACACCCCAGATGGATTTGAACCCAGACAGCCAGGAGCAATATGCACCTTCGCATTTCTGGTACCTGTTCCATCCCGGAATGCCTAAGGGGGTAGGGGACTTATGGAGCTTAAACCTCCAAACCTCTCTGGCTACTGCACAAGACTATTCCTCGCATACAGGTAAACCACGTTCCCCAACCACTCTCGGCCGAAACAGACAACCCGACCTCGGCAGCCACACTCCCGCTACCGCTGATCGAGCAACAAAGATCTCTTGAGTGCTTGTATTTTGACCAGGAGATCACCCTGTACGCCTCTAGATTGTGGGGAGGGGCTCAGCGTAACACATTCAGGTGGTGCGGCTCCAAGACTGGCCTCGTTGTCTTGTGCACACACCCTTCTCGAGCCACCGTGACTTCCCCACGCTCTCCTTGCTCGGAATGATCTCCTCAGTTCCACTTTTCTGAGTTAATATTCCGTAAAACCATGGCCACAGCTGTAATCCTTTCTCTCTCTCTCTCTCTCTCTCTTTCTGCTTTTTGGGAAGCCTCACTAGGACAAGGGCAAACGCCTGTTAACTAAACCCATTTATTAAAATAAAGAATATTTACAACACACTTATATACAAGACATAAGAATATTAACCTCAACACTCTGTGCTACTATAACCTGGTTGCAATCCAATGCCATCGTGGCTTCACCAGCCGTCTATATCAAGTGGTGGCCCTACTATGAGCAATCCCCATGAGCAACACAAATGCCAACAAGCTTGAATGGTCACAAAGCCGATATGCAAGAGAAAACTTTAAACCACAGAAGGATGCAAACCCAGTCAGTCAGGAACACTATGCACCTTCGTATATCTCGTACCTTAGTCACTAGACCAAACTGACTGTACAAAAATGTTGGAAGTCGTGAGAATATTTACCCAACATCTGACAGCGCTCGGAGGTCAACTTAGGCACAGATATTTCATCGAATCACCTCACTTTTTGTGGCCACGTGAGCAACACAATAGCGAAAAAGCTTGAATGGTCCCCAAGCCAAAAGGCAACCGAAAACTCTACACCCCATAAGGATTATTACCCAGACAGCTAGGAGCCCTATGCATCTTTGTGTATATGGTACCTTACGCACTAAACTAAACTGACCATACAAAAATGTTGGAAGTCGTGAGACTATTTACCCAAAACCTAACAGCGTTCGAAGGTCAACTTGGGCACAGATATTTCATCGAATCACATCACTTTTTGGGACCACGTGAGTAACACAAATGCGAACAGGTTTGAATGGTCCCAAAGCCAATATGCAACCAAAAACTTAAGAGATAAGAAGGATTTGAACCCAGACAGCCAAAAGCACTATGCACCTTCGCGTATCTGGTACCTTAGCTAATAAACCAAACTGACTGTAAAAAAATTGGAAGTCATGATACTATATATCCAACATACAACAGTGCTCAGGGGGTCAACTTGGGCGCAGATATTTCGTCGAATGACCTCACATTTTGGGGTCATTTGAGCAACACAAACGCAAAAAAGTTGAATGGTCACCAAGCAAATATGCAACAAAAAAATCCACACCCCAGAAGGATTCGAACGCAGACAGCCGGGAGCACAATGCACCTTCTCATTTCTTCTACCTGTTCCATCCCGGACTGCCTGAGGGGGGGATGGGGACTTATGGAACTTAAACTTTCAAACCTCTCTGGCTACTGTGCCAGACTATTCCTCGCATACAGGTAAACCACGTCCCCAAACCACTCTTGGCCGGAACAGACAACCTGACCTTGGCAGCCACACTCCTGCTACCGCTGATCGAGCAACAATGATCTCTAAAGTGCTTGTATTTTGACCAGGAGATCACCCTGTACGCCTCTAGATCGTGAAGAGGGGCTCAGCGTCACACATTCAGGTGGTGCGGCTCCAAGACTGGCCTCGTTGTCTTGTGCACACACCCTTCTCGAGCCACCATGACTTCCCCACGCTCTCCTTGCTCGGAATGATCTCCTCAATCTCCCTTTTCTGAGTTATTATTCCTCTCTCTCTCTCTCTCTCTCTCTCTCTCTCTCTCTCTCTCTCTCTCTCTCTCTCTCTCTCTCTCTCTCTCTCTCTCTCTCTCTCTCTCTCTCTCTCCCTCTCTCTCTCTCTCTCTCTCTCTCTCTCTCTCTCTCTCTCTCTCTCTCTCTCTCTCTCTCTCTCTCTCTCTCTCTCTCTCTCTCTCTCTCTCTCTCTCTCTCCTTCTCTCTCTCTCTCTCTCTCTCTCTCTCTCTCTCTCTCTCTCTCTCTCTCTCTCTCTCTCTCTCTCTCTCTCTCTCTCTCTCCCTCTCTCTCTCTCTCTCTCTCTCTCTCTCTCTCTCTCTCTCTCTCTCTCTCTCTCTCTCTCTCTCTCTCTCTCTCTCTCTCTCTCTTCTGCTTTCTGGGAAGCCTCACTAGGGCAAGGGTTAACACCTGTTAACTAAACACATTTAATAAAACAAAGAATATATACAACACATTTATATACAAGACATAAGAATATTAACCTCAACACTATGCTACTATAAACTGGTTGCAATCAAATACCATCATGGATTCACCAGCCGTCTATATCAAGTGGTGGCCCAACTCCTGGCTCACCACTTGCATAACCACCCTCACCAAGTGGGTTAAATCTCGTAATAGCTATATGGCTCAGTCAGCCTGAGAATGTATATATATATTATATATATATATATATATATATATATATATATATATATATATATATATATATATATATATATATATATATATATATATATATAAATATATATATATGCAAACAAGCCTGAATGGTCCCCAGGACTATATACAACTGAAAACTCACACCCCAGAAGTGACTCGTCCCTGTACATACCAGTTGCGTTGCTCCTGGCAGTATGGGTTCGAGTCACTTCTGGGGTGTGAGTTTTCAGTTGCATATAGTCCTGGGGACCATTCAGGCTTATTTGCATTTGTGTTCCTCACGTGTTCCCCAAAGAATGAGGTGATTTGATAAAATGCTATGCCCAAGATTACCATCAGAGTGCCAGCGGGGAAGTGGTTCAAATAGCTTCGGCTATCACTTCCTTTTGTCCGGTCGTGATGGTCAAGCGGATTAAGGCGTCCCTGTACATACCAGTTGCGCTGCTCCTGGCAGTATGGGTTCGAGTCACTTCTGGGGTGTGATTTTTCAGTTATATATATATATATATATATATATATATATATATATATATATATATATATATATATATATATATATATATATATATATATATATATATATATATATATATATATATATATATATATATATATATATATTAGTATATTTTGGTAGCAGTCTTTCCTGTAGACATATATTATTAAATATGACCGAAAAAGTAAGATTAATAATTCTAACACGAATTTTCTCAATCTTTCGTACATTTCTTTTCACTGTTGGAGGTAAATAAAAAATCAATTTTCCAAAATTCATTTTTATTTCTAGTCTGACGCGACACGGGCGAGTTTCGTAAAACTTATTACATTTAGTTTAGTTTAAAGTAAGACTTTAGTTTACAAATACACAACTGAATAGAACTGATTGATTGATTGATAAAGATTAAGCCACCCAAGAGGTGGCACGGGCATGAATAGCCCGTAAGTGGTACAATTTTTTTTTCTCAGTATTCTGAGGTTGCATTTAACCATCAGGCTGTTATCGTGGGGGAGGATACTGCTTCACAGTCTTTATGAGGGTGTCCAGCTGCTGGACACCTTTGTTGACCAGGAGAGTGGCTGTGTTGATGGCTTCAAGGTGGCCACTGCATGATTCAGGAACTCTTAAAGCTCTTCTAAGGTCATTGGTTGCTTCACATTCCAGAAGATAGTGAAGTAATGGCTTTTCTCTGACAGTTTGGCAGAAGATGCACTCTCTCTGTCGGGGTTCACCAATCTCCCAGTTGCATCTGTAACCTAGACGTAGTCTATATAGCCTAACTGCTATTTCCCTGTGGATTCCTTTTGGGATATTTAACCTTTCTAATTTGGTTGCCTGAAGATACCATGTTGCAGATGGCGAACCTTCAGCTATTCTCTGGTGTAGGTAGGCTTTGTTGAGATGTGAGAGTTTTTTGGTGATGATGTTTTTTATGTTCTCTTGGCTGGGTTGAATTGTTTTATGTATCACTGGATGACGAGTTGCCAATATAGCAATTTCATCAGCTTTTTCATTTAATGGGATTCCAATATGGGATGGGATCCAGTTTAAAGTTATGTTGAGTCCTTTGCCTTTAGCGACTGCTCCTTGATACAAAATGGTGGTAATTATTTCCACATTATCTTTCCACTGTTTTTGTCCTAGTATTTGAAGTGCAGCTTTTGAGTCTGTGTGTATGATTGCATTTTGAGTGTTTTGTGCAATCACATATGCGAATGCCTGTTGTATGGCAAACAGCTCAGTTTGGGTTGATGATACTAGTCCTCCCAGTCTCCAATATGCCTGAACGCTGGTCGTACAAAGAGCAGCGCCAGCACTCTCATTTTCTGTGTCCACCGATCCGTCTGTGAAGATGTGGGTGGCTCCTGCTACTGCTATGCTATACATTTGCTCTTCTATTATGCGCCTTAGGATTGTCGGATCATAGGCAGCCTTTTTCATTGGGAGACTTTCTATTACTATTTTGAAAGTAGGCTCTTCCCACGGCGCGGAAGGAGTGTAATTTGGGTGTGGATGATCACCCTCTCTATCAAGAATCATGTTTTTTAAATGTAGTCTGTTTAGGACTTTTCCTGCTCTTGCAACCCAAGAGTTTCCATTGTTTTGGCCTAGTCCAACCACCAAGGCCTGCCGTACTGGGATTGGATCAGAAGAAATAATTATCTTACTGATAATTGTAGCTGTCCTTTGTGATATTCTTTCTTGTAGAGAGGGCAAACCCGTCTCCAGTCTAAGAGTTTCAAGCCTGGTCCACATGGGGGCTCCCAGTGCAGCTCTTATAGCATTGTTTTGGGCAACTTCAAGCTTTTTCCACTGTTGGTGTGATAGATTTGTGAGTGCAGGTGCGGCATAATCGATCACTGATCTGACTGCCTGTACATAGTATGTGCGAAGGACTTGCAGATTGGCTCCTCCAGAAAGGGAGGTTAGCGACCTGAGGATTGCCGTCCGGGCCGCAGTTCGCTCTCTCAAGTATGTGACCTCATCATTAAAATTCATGTGTGTGTCCAGGATGGTTTGCTCGATGGTTTTTGCCATCGAGCAAAAAGTCTTAGTCGACATGAACTTGAAACCGGCCATATACTGCAGGTATGTTGACGACATTTTTACACAGGTACCTGATGTCAGACATCTGCAGGAGCTGAAGGAGGCATTTGAGCAGAGTTCCGTGCTGCGTTTCACTTACGAGATGGAAAAGGATGGGAAGGTGCCCTTTCTAGATGTAACAGTCATGGAAAAGAGCGGAGGTTTCCACACTGCAGTCTACACTAAGGAAACGAACATAGGAATGTGCCTAAATGCCAACAGTGACTGCCCAGACAGGTACAAGAGGAGTGTTGTTAACGCATATGTCGACCGTGCTCTCAGCCACAGCTCAGAATGGAAGCAAGTCGACGAAGAACTCTGTAGGGTAAGGCAGGTCCTAGTCAACAACGGCTTCTCCAATGGTTTCGTCGAAGACATCATAAGAAGGAAAGTGAAACGCCATGCAACCTCTGAAGAGACAACTAACACAACACCTATACCCCCTATTAGACTATTTTACAGGAACTTCTTTTCCACAGCTCATAAAACGGAGGAAAGGGTCCTGAAAGATATTGTTAATAGAAACGTTATCCCTACAGACAAAAATCAGAAGATACAACTGACAATTTACTATAAAACCAGAAAAACGGCCAGCCTACTCATGAGAAACTCTCCAGACACAAAACAGAACGCTTTAAAAGAGACTAACGTCGTCTATGCCTTCAAATGCCCTCTTGGGGACTGTAAGCTCCAAAAAACCCAGTATATAGGCAAGACAACAACATCTCTTTCTAGGCGTTTAACGATGCATAAGCAAAAGGGCTCCATTAAGGAACATATAATCTCTTCCCACAACCAAACCATCGCCAGAGAAATCCTAGTAAACAACACCGAAATCATCGATAGATACAGCGATAGCAGGCGGCTTGACGTTTGCGAGGCACTACACATCAAGAAGTCAACACCAGCAATCAACAGCCAATTAATGCACAACTATATTCTACCCACCTCAAGACTCCGCTCCAATATAGAAGCATCAAGAAATATGGACCAATAGGCTTTCTACAATCACTTCTATTCAATACTCATTGTTTCGTGTTCTGTCTTGTGTTGATGAAATTAATACCCTATTAATACCACCTCTTGTTCTGTCTTGTGTTGATGAAATTAATACCCTATTAATGCCACCTCACCCCATCCACCTCTCTCAAATGTAGATATAAAAACGGAGATGCGTAAGTTCTATTCAGTTGTGTATTTGTAAACTAAAGTCTTTGAAAATGTAATAAGTTTTACGAAACGCGCTCGTGTCGCATCAGACTAGAAATAAAAATGAATTTTGGAGAATTGATTTTTTATTTACCTCCAACAGTGAAAAGAAATGTACGAAAGATTGAGAAAATTCGTGTTAGAATTATTAATCTTACTTTTTCGGTCATATTTAATAATATATGTCTACAGGAAAGACTGCTACCAAAATATACTAATATATATATATATATATATATATATATATATATATATATATATATATATATATATATATATATATATATAACTTTTTAGACACTCAACCCACCAGGAGACTCGAACACTGGCCAACAAGGTGGCAGTTGCATGCTGTATCCACTACGCTATACTTCAAAGCCATTAAGAGAGGTAGGAATTCTGGGGTATTTAACCAACCAGAAATTCCAATCCTCTCCCAGGCGATGAGATAGTGTGGGACCTCGGATGCTCTTTCATCGGTTCCTGTTATATGGGAAAACTCAGTGCCAAATGCTTAATGCACAGACTACCCTATTCCAGTAGCTGAAGTTTATAACTTTTTAGACACTCAACCCACCAGGAGACTCGAACACTGGCCAACAAGGTGGCAGTTGCATGCTGTATCCACTACGCTATACTTCAAAGCCATTAAGAGAGGTAGGAATTCTGGGGTATTTAACCAACCAGAAATTCCAATCCTCTCCCAGGCGATGAGATAGTGTGGGACCTCGGATGCTCTTTCATCGGTTCCTGTTATATGGGAAAACTCAGTGCCAAATGCTTAATGCACAGACTACCCTATTCCAGTAGCTGAAGTTTATAACTTTTTAGACACTCAACCCACCAGGAGACTCGAACACTGGCCAACAAGGTGGCAGTTGCATGCTGTATCCACTACGCTATACTTCAAAGCCATTAAGAGAGGTAGGAATTCTGGGGTATTTAACCAACCAGAAATTCCAATCCTCTCCCAGGCGATGAGATAGTGTGGGACCTCGGATGCTCTTTCATCGGTTCCTGTTATATGGGAAAACTCAGTGCCAAATGCTTAATGCACAGACTACCCTATTCCAGTAGCTGAAGTTTATAACTTTTTAGACACTCAACCCACCAGGAGACTCGAACACTGGCCAACAAGGTGGCAGTTGCATGCTGTATCCACTACGCTATACTTCAAAGCCATTAAGAGAGGTAGGAATTCTGGGGTATTTAACCAACCAGAAATTCCAATCCTCTCCCAGGCGATGAGATAGTGTGGGACCTCGGATGCTCTTTCATCGGTTCCTGTTATATGGGAAAACTCAGTGCCAAATGCTTAATGCACAGACTACCCTATTCCAGTAGCTGAAGTTTATAACTTTTTAGACACTCAACCCACCAGGAGACTCGAACACTGGCCAACAAGGTGGCAGTTGCATGCTGTATCCACTACGCTATACTTCAAAGCCATTAAGAGAGGTAGGAATTCTGGGGTATTTAACCAACCAGAAATTCCAATCCTCTCCCAGGCGATGAGATAGTGTGGGACCTCGGATGCTCTTTCATCGGTTCCTGTTATATGGGAAAACTCAGTGCCAAATGCTTAATGCACAGACTACCCTATTCCAGTAGCTGAAGTTTATAACTTTTTAGACACTCAACCCACCAGGAGACTCAAACACTGGCCAGCAAGGTGGCAGTTGCATGCTGTATCCACTACGCTATACTTCAAAGCCATTAAGAGAGGTAGGAATTCTGGGGTATTTAACCAACCAGAAATTCCAATCCTCTCCCAGGCGATGAGATAGTGTGGGACCTCGGATGCTCTTTCATCGGTTCCTGTTATATGGGAAAACTCAGTGCCAAATGCTTAATGCACAGACTACCCTATTCCAGTAGCTGAAGTTTATAACTTTTTAGACACTCAACCCACCAGGAGACTCGAACACTGGCCAACAAGGTGGCAGTTGCATGCTGTATCCACTACGCTATACTTCAAAGCCATTAAGAGAGGTAGGAATTCTGGGGTATTTAACCAACCAGAAATTCCAATCCTCTCCCAGGCGATGAGATAGTGTGGGACCTCGGATGCACTTTCATCGGTTCCTGTTAATCGGTTCAGGAACCGATGAAAGAGCATCCGAGGTCCCACACTATCTCATCGCCTGGGAGAGGATTGGAATTTCTGGTTGGTTAAATACCCCAGAATTCCTACCTCTCTTAATGGCTTTGAAGTATAGCGTAGTGGATACAGCATGCAACTGCCACCTTGTTGGCCAGTGTTCGAGTCTCCTGGTGGGTTGAGTGTCTAAAAAGTTATAAACTTCAGCTACTGGAATAGGGTAGTCTGTGCATTAAGCATTTGGCACTGAGTTTTCCCATATAACAGGAACCGATGAAAGAGCATCCGAGGTCCCACACTATCTCATCGCCTGGGAGAGGATTGGAATTTCTGGTTGGTTAAATACCCCAGAATTCCTACCTCTCTTAATGGCTTTGAAGTATAGCGTAGTGGATACATCATGCAACTGCCACCTTGTTGGCCAGTGTTCGAGTCTCCTGGTGGGTTGAGTGTCTAAAAAGTTATAAACTTCAGCTACTGGAATAGGGTAGTCTGTGCATTAAGCATTTGGCACTGAGTTTTCCCATATAACAGGAACCGATGAAAGAGCATCCGAGGTCCCACACTATCTCATCGCCTGGGAGAGGATTGGAATTTCTGGTTGGTTAAATACCCCAGAATTCCTACCTCTCTTAATGGCTTTGAAGTATAGCGTAGTGGATACAGCATGCAACTGCCACCTTGTTGGCCAGTGTTCGAGTCTCCTGGTGGGTTGAGTGTCTAAAAAGTTATAAACTTCAGCTACTGGAATAGGGTAGTCTGTGCATTAAGCATTTGGCACTGAGTTTTCCCATATAACAGGAACCGATGAAAGAGCATCCGAGGTCCCACACTATCTCATCGCCTGGGAGAGGATTGGAATTTCTGGTTGGTTAAATACCCCAGAATTCCTACCTCTCTTAATGGCTTTGAAGTATAGCGTAGTGGATACAGCATGCAACTGCCACCTTGTTGGCCAGTGTTCGAGTCTCCTGGTGGGTTGAGTGTCTAAAAAGTTATAAACTTCAGCTACTGGAATAGGGTAGTCTGTGCATTAAGCATTTGGCACTGAGTTTTCCCATATAACAGGAACCGATGAAAGAGCATCCGAGGTCCCACACTATCTCATCGCCTGGGAGAGGATTGGAATTTCTGGTTGGTTAAATACCCCAGAATTCCTACCTCTCTTAATGGCTTTGAAGTATAGCGTAGTGGATACAGCATGCAACTGCCACCTTGTTGGCCAGTGTTCGAGTCTCCTGGTGGGTTGAGTGTCTAAAAAGTTATAAACTTCAGCTACTGGAATAGGGTAGTCTGTGCATTAAGCATTTGGCACTGAGTTTTCCCATATAACAGGAACCGAGGAAAGAGCATCCGAGGTCCCACACTATCTCATCGCCTGGGAGAGGATTGGAATTTCTGGTTGGTTAAATACCCCAGAATTCCTACCTCTCTTAATGGCTTTGAAGTATAGCGTAGTGGATACAGCATGCAACTGCCACCTTGTTGGCCAGTGTTCGAGTCTCCTGGTGGGTTGAGTGTCTAAAAAGTTATAAACTTCAGCTACTGGAATAGGGTAGTCTGTGCATTAAGCATTTGGCACTGAGTTTTCCCATATAACAGGAACCGATGAAAGAGCATCCGAGGTCCCACACTATCTCATCGCCTGGGAGAGGATTGGAATTTCTGGTTGGTTAAATACCCCAGAATTCCTACCTCTCTTAATGGCTTTGAAGTATAGCGTAGTGGATACAGCATGCAACTGCCACCTTGTTGGCCAGTGTTCGAGTCTCCTGGTGGGTTGAGTGTCTAAAAAGTTATAAACTTCAGCTACTGGAATAGGGTAGTCTGTGCATTAAGCATTTGGCACTGAGTTTTCCCATATAACAGGAACCGATGAAAGAGCATCCGAGGTCCCACACTATCTCATCGCCTGGGAGAGGATTGGAATTTCTGGTTGGTTAAATACCCCAGAATTCCTACCTCTCTTAATGGCTTTGAAGTATAGCGTAGTGGATACAGCATGCAACTGCCACCTTGTTGGCCAGTGTTCGAGTCTCCTGGTGGGTTGAGTGTCTAAAAAGTTATAAACTTCAGCTACTGGAATAGGGTAGTCTGTGCATTAAGCATTTGGCACTGAGTTTTCCCATATAACAGGAACCGATGAAAGAGCATCCGAGGTCCCACACTATCTCATCGCCTGGGAGAGGATTGGAATTTCTGGTTGGTTAAATACCCCAGAATTCCTACCTCTCTTAATGGCTTTGAAGTATAGCGTAGTGGATACAGCATGCAACTGCCACCTTGTTGGCCAGTGTTCGAGTCTCCTGGTGGGTTGAGTGTCTAAAAAGTTATAAACTTCAGCTACTGGAATAGGGTAGTCTGTGCATTAAGCATTTGGCACTGAGTTTTCCCATATAACAGGAACCGATGAAAGAGCATCCGAGGTCCCACACTATCTCATCGCCTGGGAGAGGATTGGAGTTCTGGTTGGTTAAATACCCCAGAATTCCTACCTCTCTTAATGGCTTTGAAGTATAGCGTAGTGGATACAGCATGCAACTGCCACCTTGTTGGCCAGTGTTCGAGTCTCCTGGTGGGTTGAGTGTCTAAAAAGTTATAAACTTCAGCTACTGGAATAGGGTAGTCTGTGTATATATATATATATATATATATATATATATATATATATATTATATATAATGTAATATATATATGTTATATTATATATATATTATATATAATATTTATATTATATTATATATAATACATATAATATATATTATATATAATATAATATATATATATATGTTATATATATATATAATATATAAATTAATACATATTGGTAGCAGTCTTTCCTGTAGACATATATTATTTAATATGACCGAAAAAGTAAGATAAATAATTCTAACACGAATTTTCTCAATATTTCTTATATTTCTTTTCACTGTTGAAGGTAATTGAAAAATCAATTCTCCAAAATTCATTTTTATTTCTAGTCTGACGCGACACTTGAACACGCTTCGTAATATCTTATTACATTTTCGAAGACTTTAGTTTGAACTAAACTAAATTAAAGTATGCAAATATGCTGGTTAGTGTGGCCACGTTTGTGGTAGAAAAATAACAGTAATAATAATAAAAGTCCTCCCTCCCCCACACTCACCCTCTCCATCATGGTCCCGGTGTCTTTGGTCAAGATCTCATGTCGTCCAGACCATTATGACCGGTCCTCCCTCCCCCACACTCACGCTCTCCTTCATGTCCAGATCATTATGACCAGTCCTCCGTCCCCACACTCACCCTTTCCTTCATGGCACAACTATTAGTTATTAAATTTGCAGTTGTGGTGGTTAATAAGAATCATTACAGAATCTGAACGGAATATATTGTTGTGTTTATTATATAATGTGTTAGAGTTCATCTCCACACTTTACGTCACCAACGAAGCTTAAGAAAGTTGTTCAGTTACACAATAACAGAGGAATTATCTTCATAATAACTTAATTACAGTAATAACAATTTGTGGTTAGTCTTATAAGCTTAACAGAGGACGGCATAGCTGTATATTATTATAAATATTTATTAGGTAGTTATTAATGTTATAAGTGGGAAATATTTCACACAGACCATCTATATGTCTATCTATTTATCCAACTATCTACTCATTAATCTATCCATTTATAAATCCATCTACTTTTCCATCTGTACATCCATCTATCTATCCAGCTATTTGTGCATCTAATTGAGTATCTAACTGTCCAACCTGTTCTCACAATTTCGTATAGTCAATATTGACTTATTAAATAAGTGCATATGTGACATACTAAACATACTAGTTTACCTTGAATAGCTTCATAGAAAACACCGACCTTACCTAACCTTCTTCTTACTTCTTCTAACCTTCTTAACATACTAAGAAGGTTAGGTAAGGTCGGTGTTTTCTATGAAGCTATTCAAGGTAAACTAGTATGTTTAGTATGTCACATATGCACGTATTGAATAAGTCAATATTGACTGTAAGAAAGTGCGAGAACGGGTTGAACTGTCCATCTATCTATCTAACATTCTGTTAAATTATTTATTCATTAATCCATAATTCCAGCTATTCACCTATTGTCAAGCGGTCCATCCATATGTCCATTAATATATCCATCTACGATCCATCTATCTATCCATCTATTTATCAATTCATCCATCCATTCATTTATTAGTACATCTCTCGATATATCTACCTGTACATCTATGTATCCATCCATCTATCCATCCACCTACTATTTTTTCTACCCAAATAGCTGTCCTCTATCCACCCATCCATCTATCCTATCTATGCATTACTCTATTCATCTATCCATCCAGCTACTCATCTTTCTGTCATTTGTCTATCCATTCGTACATCATTCATTTTATCTATCTATTTATCTTTTGATCACCTTTCCATCTATCTATTTATCCAGCTACCTACTCATCTTTCCATTCATCTCGAGATGAATGGAAAGTTATCGCTACAGACTTATCGCTCGTTATCGCTCGTTATCCCTACAGACAAAAATCAGAAGATACAACTGACGATTTACTATAAAACCAGAAAAACGGCCAGCCTACTCATGAGAAACTCTCCAGACACAAAACAGAACGCTTTAAAAGAGACTAACGTCGTCTATGCCTTCAAATGCCCACTTGGGGACTGTAAGCTCCAAAAAACCCAGTATATAGGCAAGACAACAACATCTCTTTCTAGGCGTTTAACGATGCATAAACAACAGGGCTCCATTAAGGAACATATAATCTCTTCCCATAACCAAACCATCGCCAGAGAAATCCTAGTAAACAACACAGAAATCATCGATAGATACAGCGATAGCAGACGGCTTGACGTTTGCGAGGCACTACACATCAAGAAGTCAACACCAGCAATCAACAGCCAATTATTGCACAACTATATTCTACCCACCTCAAGACTCCGCTCCAATATAGAAGCATCAAGAAATATGGACCAATAGGCTTTCTACAAACACTTCTATTCAATACCCATTGTTTCTGTTCTGTCTTGTGTTGATACTTTTAATACCCTATTAATATCCCCTAGTGTTCTGTCTTGTGTTAATGCCACATCACCCTTCCCACCTCACTCAAATGTAATGCCACATCACCCTTCCCACCTCACTCAAATGTAGATATAAAATCAGGGAAACGCAAGTTCTAATCAGTTGTGTATTTGTGAAGTCTTTGAAAATGTAATAAGTTTTACGAAACGCGCCCGTGTCGCGTCAGACTAAAAATAAAAATGAATTTTGGAGAAGTGATTTTTGATTTACCTCCAACAGTGAAGCGTAATGTACGAAAGATTGAGAAAATTCGTGTTAGAATTATTAATCTTACTTTTTCGGTCATATTTAATAATATATGTCTACAGGAAAGACTGCTACCAAAATATACTAATATATATATATATATATATATATATATATATATATATATATATATATATATATATATATATATATATATATATAAATATATATATATATATATATATATATATATCAACATATATATATATATATATATATATATATATATATATATATGACATTAGCATATATATTATTATGTTAGTATTAGGATAGGCTGTAGGGCAGCCAGCACTATACAGTTTGGAGACGACAGTGTGTGGACGACGTGACAGTTGGTGAGTCGGCAGCCGACGTTGAAGTAGTGCTCCCCCCCCCCCTTCTTGAGAGGGTGTGAGTCCCCCATTTAAATCTGCCCAGCTGATGGAGTTGCCAGAGCTCGTGAGAGGAGAGCTGCCGAAGATCTCCAGAGCATTTATTTATATGTCTATTCATGTATCATTTCTATATGTGTGTTCATGTAGCTTTTTGTTAATATATGTCATATAATTTTACTGACGTGTTTGAGTTCGCCTCCATATATCTCTACGAGCATACACAAGTGATATTATAGTCCCCACAGATGAACAGTAAGATTTTATATTAAAATATTCTAGTGGCTGGAAAAGTGAGAGCAACACAGATATTTATGGAATGTACCCTAGGCTGGCAATCCTGATTTAACACTGAGTGTAGCAACACTTATGCTGTCAAGCAACAGAGTTCAACCACAAAACTCCACTGCTGGGGTGCAGAGATATAAACCCAGCTGGCGACCTTGTGATAGTGGAGAAACGCAGGTGTGGAAGAGAAACCTGCGACCCTTTTGTTACAGCAGGCAAGACTCAGAGGAAGTGCTGTTGAAGGTAAGTCTGAGTCTTCCTTCACTCCTCCATGGAACAAGGCTGGAATTGCTGGTAGCAGTTTTCCCGTGGTTGACTGAAGGGCTTCCAGGGCGATCAGTAGCACCCAGGTGGTGGAGCATAGACCTGCGGTGGTGGGCTTGACGTGGTCCTCATCTTTGAGACCAACAGACTCTGGTGAGTTGCGTGAGTCAGACCTGGCTGACCTTCTTAACCCTGAGCCACTAGCAGCCCCATTGGCCACAGCCCACCCCCTGTGTTGCACCATCCATCTATTTATCCATCCATTCTTCTGCCCTCTACTCTGTCCATCTATTTATATACATCTATCCATCTTTCTATCCATCCATCTGTGCAGCCATATGTCCAGTCATCTATCCATCCATATGTGCAGCCAGCTATCCATCTAGCTTTCTATCCAATAATCTCTTCATCTCGCTTTCTATCCATTATTCTCTTCATCTCGCCTTCTATCCATCTATCTAATCGTCTGTCCATCTAGCTTTATTTGCTTCTATCTATCCATGCACCTAATCATCTTTTTATACATTAATCCATCCAACTATCTTTTCATCTATCTATTTGTCTATCCATCATTCTACCTATTCATCCATTTATCCATCTATGTACTTATCTGTCTATTCATGTTTCCAGCCATCTATCCGTCCATTTATCGATTGTCTGCCTCTGTCTCTATATATGTCTTTGTCTCTGGCTCTCTGTGTCTATCTGCCTATCTGTCTGTCTCTCTCTCTGATGAAAAAATATAATTGTCTATGTGTTGGGTGTGAACAGTGAGAGAATGTTACGACCCTGGGTCTAGTATTGCACTGTGGCAGATGGATCAGTGTCGTATGGCATTTGTTTACAAACAGATGATGTAGGGACTCTTCACTTATGTATGTATTTTAGTGTGATTGGTCCTGAATGTGTGGGATTTTACATTGGATTAGTGTTACTTAAATTATAAATTTTAGATAGGTTTGGTTTATTTGGAAGGAATGTTAATTGTATGGTAAGTTTATACACAAGATTGTTCCTCAAATTGCAAATAGTGGGTGATTGCGTCCATGCCAGACTTAAGAGCATTTTGATGCTCCTAGCATTGTAGTTACACTGTGAGAGTACTTAGTGTATCGTATTGTTAAGTTAGGATCCTATATTTATACTTAGAATTGCATGGTGGCAATTAAATATTGTATTAGAGAATAAGTAAATGGTTACTGTATGATCAGCTGACCAAGTCAGGCTACTGGCTGCGTGGAAATGTGGCCTCCTTTACAGCAACCTTGGGGGCGGATTAGACGTCTTGGCTTGGCGTCCCCTCCTACTATCCTACTCTACCTCTTAAGTTTGTAACTAAGATAAGTATCATTACCACATGCCACCCTTCTGTTCTAAGTGTATTCTTGTCTGTTTATCCTGGTCATATCCTGGAGTTCCATGTAATTAGATCCAGGTACTTACCAGTGAAACACGTGTCTGCTGTAATTATAGTCATTTAGGTTAAGTTAAATTGTCCCTTTGGGACTCGTAGTCTTTACACTAGTTTGCTGTACGGGAATCTTGTCTCCTGCCAATGAGGAGTCAGGGAGGGAACGTAAGCTCGAGGTGATAAAGTATTTAAGTTGTACTTGGGTGTTTGAGGGTTATAATAAATTAACCTAGTAACCGGAGTTTGGGGCCCGGGCATATCCTAACCCCGTTTGTATAACTCCAGTACCATGTTGAGACCCTAGTGTCGGAAAATCCGACACCATTTAATATATCATACAGATAATAGCTGTATTACCAACAAGTTACCCATAGAAAACGTAACTTGTAGTGGAATTACCGTCTATAGAAAACGGGATATCATCACCACATACTATTATAAATCACCACCTATTATGGTGGGAATTATTCTTAAATACATTAGTCTTTGGACTTTACCATCATAAAAACATCTCATATATTTAACTTAATTATCAATATTAAAGTAGAGTAAATGTGACCCTTCTATCACTTTCTGTCATGTGGACAATGTAAGCCAGGCGTCAGGGAGGAAGGAGGGCAGCCATTGTTGATACTAGACCAGAGGCGCAGGGAGCAAATTCGGCTCCTGTTAATTTTACTTGGACGTAGTGTTATGGAAACCAAAGGTGTACCATCTCCAACACGCTGTCATCAACTCAAGTTAAGTGTTCTTTCCGAAACCCATTATCTATCATTAGTGGCCATTAATGTCATTGGGTAGGGTTAGGCGGTTAGATCACGAAATCGCCTCATACTAAAGGTAATTAAGCCAGGTCTTTAATGTTCCATGTATAGTGTTTTCTCTGACATAGCTTGTCATATATAGGTATCTGGCTTTACAGCTAGCGCCCTTTTGACAGGTCAAGACGAGGAAGCAAGATTTTGTGCACCAGTTACTGGGTGATGGAAGCTACCTCAAAGAGGATAATTTGGTGTCTACACCCTAGTTATACCTGGTGGACTAACCTGCTGTACTATAAGATAAGGAACCTTTTCAATGTATGTATTTGTACAGTACAGATTTGGTGGAGTGTTATTCTGTGAAATGACAGCGCTAATATAGAAGCCAGCCAAATTAGTGGCTGTGTCCTCGCAAGATTGTTCACGGATTTTGTGGTGTTAAATTTCGCGAGAGATTAAACATGAATTTTGTGGAGTTTATTACGTGAGGTCACTAATAATATTTAATACTTCTAGATAATATTAGAAGTTTCATAGAGGCTAATTAAGAGGCTATTATCAATAATTGTGTATATTATTTCTCCAAAATAGAGAATCATTTAATATATATTGCACTAGTGATCACAGTATAATATTTACTAATTGCCAACCCACAACAGGGTAGGATATGACTAGTTGAACTATTATTGCTATCCTAGTCCCATTATTACCATAGTCAGTTGTACTATATTAACAACCTAACACCATTAATGAATGGTGCAGACCCTATTTTGGGTGTAATTTTTATCAACTCGAGTTGAGTTGTATATATAATAATTTACTTATGATCATTACACCTTTGAGTGATTAATTAGTGTCAATTCCATCCTAGGGTGATATAGAAGAGCTAACCTAAAGGTACTTCCAGTGACACTGGTTTATCACTCAAATCATTAGTGTGTATGATTGTATATATATATAATGTGTATTAATTTTAAGTGCTAACCTCTAGTAGAGGTAGGATTATTGCCTAGTGAGTGCAGAATTTACCCTAGGCTACCATTAGTGTTTGTTCAGTATTATGAGCAGCCCAAGTACAAGTCTCACAAGGCTTCACCAACGAGCCAATATGGATAATGCAGGGAGAATGAAAAGAACCCTTGCAGGTCTTAAAGGCCACTTAACAAGACAGATCAAGAAATGTGAAGATTTGTCACAACAATCTCAAGTTGATTATGCTGACCTGGAAAGCTATTATCAAGCAGCTGCAGGTAAATTTGAGCAAATCAAATGTCAAATAGCAACATATGTGGCTGAACTTGCCAAGACCAATTTATCAGAAACAGAAATAGACGACATTATGGTTGATCTTGCGAATTATGAAGATCACACTCAGGCCACGTTACAGACTTATGTCAAATTAATTGCCCAGAACAAGGCAACAACAACAACAGCAACAGTTGCATCTAATACGAGTCAAGCAGAAGCTCGACTCCCTCCAATTAATTTACCCACTTTCTCAGGAAAAGATGAGGAAGATTGGGACGAATTTTGGAACAAATTCGTTGACCTTGTAGACTCAAAACAATCTTTACCAAAGAGTAGTAAATTCTCTTATTTGCAAGGCCAATTATCAGGTGAGGCTAAAACAGTAGTATCCCATCTGAGATTAACTAATGACGGCTATGATCTGGCAGTAAAACTCCTCAAGGATAATTATGCTGATCCAGAAGTAAGAACATCACATTTAGTTCATGAGCTGTTGCATTTACCCCCACCGGAGGCTTCAGCTGATTCACTCCAAGTCTTCAAGCTGGAGGTAGAATCATTGATCAATGCCCTCAGCCTGACAGCAGATACAAACGGGGCTGAGTGGGTCTTGAAAATAATTGTCCAGGAGAAAATACCTAGGGACATATTGAGACAAATGAGTGCTCATTACAATAAAAGCATCTTATCCATGAATGAAATATCTGAAGGTTTAAAGTCAGTAGTTCATCAATTACGAACACATGACAAATTAAAACCACCAAGTAAACCCTCAGAAACCAATAATAGTAAACTACAGAGTACCAAAGGTACTCCAAATCAATCTAGACAATATAATTCAACACCAAAGTGGAACAGTGGCAGTGTGGGCGTATATGCAGTGGGACCCTCCAAGCCTATAGTTACTGTGTCATCCAAGAACGTGACACCAAAGGGTACTGGAAGCTATGGAACATGTTTGTTCTGCAATGAGAAACATTCAATGTACCACTGCTCTAATTTTCCTGATAGTGATGCCCGTGTTGAGCGACTCAAAGATTTGCAACATTGCACGAGGTGCCTCAGGAAACATAACATCAAGGATTGTGAGACCCAATTACACACCTGTAATAGGTGTAACAAAGGTCAGCACCATGCAGCATTGTGCAGAGACACCAAAACAACGTCTCCAAACCCCAAGGTGGAAGATAGCATTCCCACCACAGTACAGTACTGCAAGGTGCAACCAACAAAGAGTGTCCAATCGGCAAAGTCTAAAGGTAATACGACTTTGCCTACTGCCCAAATTACCATCCTGAATAAGAGGGCCAAGGTCCATACCCGTGGGTTGTTTGACCAAGGATCCCAGAGAACATATATCACTAAAATGTTGGCAGATGAACTACAATTAAGGCCTGTAGCCCAGATGTCATTCAACATCTCAGGGTTTGTAACAGATGCAGGACCTCAAGTCTACCAGGTGGTACAACCATCAGTACGTTTAGGCAGGTACGTCTGTAGAGTACAAGCCATTGTGGTGGACAAAATACCAGTAGACCTACAAGTTCAAGGTCTGAGAGCAACAGCCAAATTCCTGAGAAATAGAGGAATAAAATTGGCAGATAATATTAAGTCTGATCACCTCACCGACTTCGGTCTCCTTGTAGGGACAGACTATTGCCATCGATTCATCGGTAGCCCTACTAAATATCAGGGCATAACCATGTTAAACTCTGCAGGAGGTAAATTACTCTCAGACCCAGTATCAAGCCTGAGGAGACCTATGCCTGCAGATAAACAATACCAGTAGAAATCTAAATTTGTCAGCTGATTATATTTCTCCAGTAGCATTATACTAAGGAGATTACAGCTGACTATACCAACAGAAGTTGATGTTAGTATCATCATTTAAAGCTGAAGATGAGTTCATGAGGCCTCAGTGGCAAATCAGTGAACAGTAGCCTAAAGCAGCTACAAGTCACTGCGACCAATGTCACTGAACCCACTGCAGTCTCAGAACCATACTTTACTTTAATGATGAGCTATTCAATCTTCTGAATCAATTAACAAAATTAAACCCCAATAAATCTGATGACTGATTTGATACATTTATTATTTAATCAAGATGTATTCCATGGGCCTCAGTGTTTATATATCAGTGACCAGTTACCTGAAGAAACTTCAAGTTATATCTAATGTCACTGATCTCACTGCAGTCCCTGAATCATACTTGACTGTAGTACTTGATCACATTCAGTCTTCTGGGTTAAATAATATGTATAAGGCTTGAATATTAGCCTTTCAAGAGTTGACAGGGAAATGAAATCGCATTAGACTTCTAACCCCTACAACTCTAGTACGGGACATCCGTCCTGTACGAACAGACGCACAAATGTGTGATTACTAACTACTAACATCAAATTAATCTAATAATTCGAAGGAGGAGTATCGGTGTTCGTCTGTTCTAAATAGGACTTCGACCCGTGAGCAGCCCCCTGGGAAATTATGTCGGAAAATCCGACACCATTTAATATATCATACAGATAATAGCTGTATTACCAACAAGTTACCCATAGAAAACGTAACTTGTAGTGGAATTACCGTCTATAGAAAACGGGATATCATCACCACATACTATTATAAATCACCACCTATTATGGTGGGAATTATTCTTAAATACATTAGTCTTTGGACTTTACCATCATAAAAACATCTCATATAAATTAACTTAATTATCAATATTAAAGTAGAGTAAATGTGACCCTTCTATCACTTTCTGTCATGTGGACAATGTAAGCCAGGCGTCAGGGAGGAAGGAGGGCAGCCATTGTTGATACTAGACCAGAGGCGCAGGGAGCAAATTCGGCTCCTGTTAATTTTACTTGGACGTAGTGTTATGGAAACCAAAGGTGTACCATCTCCAACACGCTGTCATCAACTCAAGTTAAGTGTTCTTTCCGAAACCCATTATCTATCATTAGTGGCCATTAATGTCATTGGGTAGGGTTAGGCGGTTAGATCACGAAATCGCCTCATACTAAAGGTAATTAAGCCAGGTCTTTAATGTTCCATGTATAGTGTTTTCTCTGACATAGCTTGTCATATATAGGTATCTGGCTTTACAGCTAGCGCCCTTTTGACAGGTCAAGACGAGGAAGCAAGATTTTGTGCACCAGTTACTGGGTGATGGAAGCTACCTCAAAGAGGATAATTTGGTGTCTACACCCTAGTTATACCTGGTGGACTAACCTGATGTACTATAAGATAAGGAACCTTTTCAATGTATGTAGTTAATACTGTAGTTTGATTGGCTGCATATATATAAATATAAACCCCCCCTAATGTGTAGAGGATCCTAATGTGTAGAGGATCGATTTGTGAGATTATGAGATTATTGCAGAAATACAGTCCACTTATCATTATACAAATTGCTATCGAAGTATATAAATTAACGCAAATATATATTCATATAAATTAAATAAATATAAATCTCACAGGTCGGTTACCACACCTAGCAGGCTCCCCTAACTTTAACAGTGGATCTCAGTGGTGTGAAATATTAAAAACAGAACAGTTACCCCTTACTATGATAAAGAAACATGGCTTGAGAAACCTTTGACGATGCAGAGAAGATGGTTATTTTAAATGAGTACGGGCAAATTATTGACAATTTCTGTCAATGTTCCCAAAATCAGTGAATAATGTTGCAAGTTACTAATATTGTATTAGTTGGTTTTGAAAATATTTAGTTGTGCAGCTGTCGGACAGTGCCAAAACATTCGTGGGGATCTGAATGTGTTGATGGCAATCTGTTCCTGTTTAATCCTCGCCACCCTGACCACTCCTGTGTTCATCCCGTTCCCCAGACCATTCTCTCTGACAATTTGGGTGAGAGTAGCTCCTACTATGTAGCCTCCACCTTGGAACAGACCAACACACATTTTTTCTTATAGTTTGTACTAGAGGGGTCACCTCACATTGCCTTAGTCTGTCTGCCTCTCACCTGTCTATCTATCCACCTATCTCTATTTATCTATTCATTTATCTATTAATCGATCCATTAATCCATCTTAATTAATATCTATCCACCGTCTATCATATATCCTTCCATCTAACCATCTACTCATCTATCAATCCATCCATCTATCAATACACCTAACTGTTAATATTCATCTATGTGTAATGGTATATGCACACCATAGCCCCTTCCCCTTTGCCCTTCTCTCGCTTGCCTACTCTTCCTTGGGTCATTTCTGTCTTTTGTCACGGGGTCATAAACAGCTTGAAGCCATTTGCTCCCCCTCTCTCCTGTCCTCCGGGCCAGTGACGAATTTGGGTATATTACCCCCAGGGCTAATAAACTTGTGATCTCAAGTTACACGTGGGTGCCCAGCCAGGAAAGTCGTTGGTGTCTTCCCAGTTTTTGGAGTTTTCTGTCAAGAGGAATTGACCCTTATGGTCAAGCCTGATCCGGATTGGTTAAAGACATGTAGGCCTCGGGAGGCGGGGCCTCACAGGGTAGTGCCTGCCCATGCCATTGGCCCGGTTTCTAGAGCACCTAGAGCACCTCATACACTGGTGAGCGTTTTCAATAAAGAAAAGTTTAGTGTGTCTGGGGACCTCGGCTGAGGTACATACAGGTCAACTGACCTGTGGGCAGTCAATCAACATCCTTTGGCAAGCTGCAGTATTGAAGGTATAGTGCACTTGAGTTCATGTCCATGTAACAAACTAGGCTGTTGTAAGAATTATCCAGAGTGGTTTATCGACAAAAGAGAATGGGAAGCTGAGCCCGCATGGTGACCTGACCCCCAGGGGAATTCGCGGTGGAAATAACCGACGCTGTGTTCATAGCTGCGTATAATGAATCATCCTATAGTATTCAGTAATTTAGAGAAAATTAGCCTTTATTCATTTTGCATTAAAATTGTATTGTATAATAGTACTGGATACAATATCAAGAGTATTCTAATTATTGAGTTTAAGTCACCATCAGTGACGTCACGAATCAGATCTAACTTTTAAGGCGGAGTGACCGGCGGTCATAGGTCAGCAGGGTTGACATGTCTAGTATTTCTCAAAGTTCAATTAACCATTTTGGGGATCGGGAACAGCTCTGCCGTTAGATGTTTGTAATTTAATTCAGTAAAATAATTCAACCAGTCTGGATCAATTAAGTACAACAGAGGTTAATTATTATAACTTAAACCTGGCTAGTAACTTGGTAAAACTTTGACTAGGCGGAAGGATACAATGTTCTAGTCTGGGCTAGGCCAGACGAGGACAAATCAGTGTGAATACGGGAGCAGCTGGGAGAGGTCAAACATCTTACCTCTCCCCGAGACCAGCCAACATCTAGAGCTGGTCGCCCAAGGTATAGTTGCTATGGTTATGTATAGAAATAGTCTCATTTGCCATTCAGGTCAAGTAGGGAGTGTTAAAGTGACAGGGAGTGAACATATTTAGATTTTTGTTTTAGTTTTCTTTTAATAAATTAAGTTAATAATTTGCATTTTTATTGTTTCCATTTGGTTATGTGTATACTTGTCCTGGTCACGTGGTCCACACGAGGCAGAGTTGTATTGGGCGCCGATTCTAACATCGAATCGGAATTATCATTACCGTGTAATTTATTCCACACTCAAGGTCATCGTATATAGTGGGGATCAAGCCCCTAGGTTGATTAATTAGCGTGATCGATCCAGACCTCGATCATTGCTCTTCTTTTTACTGGTCTGGTGGTGGCAGCGTAGAGGCGACTCTAGGGTTTTGCTCAGAGCTTAGGTCACGTCATACTGGGTGTAGAATCCTAAGTCGGTCAATCGTCTTAGGACCACGTGGCGTGGAGTTGGCTTTGGTAAAAGTTTTGGAGTCCCTTGGTAGAGAATTCCATTGTAACACGGGTTTGGGTTCCTCTCTCTACTTCCTTCTTTCTTTGCCCTCTACCCGTATTCTTATTTTTTATTCTCTACCAAGTGACTCCAAAACTTTTACCAAAGCCAACTCCACGCCACGTGGTCCTAAGACGATTGACCGACTTAGGATTCTACACCCAGTATGACCTGACCTAAGCTCTGAGCAAAACCCTAGAGTCGCCTCTACGCTGCCACCACCAGACCAGTAAAAAGAAGAGCAATGATCGAGGTCTCGATCGATCACGCTAATTAATCAACCTAGGGGCTTGATCCCCACTATATACGATGACCTTGAGTGTGGAATAAATTACACGGTAATGATAATTCCGATTCGATGTTAGAATCGGCGCCCAATACAACTCTGCCTCGTGTGGACCACGTGACCAGGACAAGTATACACATAACCAAATGGAAACAATAAAAATGCAAATTATTAATTTAATTTATTAAAAGAAAACTAAAACAAAAATCTAAATATGTTCACTCCCTGTCACTTTAACACTCCCTACTTGACCTGAATGGCAAATGAGACTATTTCTATACATAACCATAGCAACTATACCTTGGGCGACCAGCTCTAGATGTTGGCTGGTCTCGGGGAGAGGTAAGATGTTTGACCTCTCCCAGCTGCTCCCGTATTCACACTGATTTGTCCTCGTCTGGCCTAGCCCAGACTAGAACATTGTATCCTTCCGCCTAGTCAAAGTTTTACCAAGTTACTAGCCAGGTTTAAGTTATAACAATTAACCTCTGTTGTACTTAATTGATCCAGACTGGTTGAATTATTTTACTGAATTAAATTACAAACATCTAACGGCAGAGCTGTTCCCGATCCCCAAAATGGTTAATTGAACTTTGAGAAATACTAGACATGTCAACCCTGCTGACCTATGACCGCCGGTCACTCCGCCTTAAAAGTTAGATCTGATTCGTGACGTCACTGATGGTGACTTAAACTCAATAATTAGAATACTCTTGATATTGTATCCAGTACTATTATACAATACAATTTTAATGCAAAATGAATAAAGGCTAATTTTCTCTAAATTACTGAATACTATAGGATGATTCATTATACGCAGCTATGAACACAGCGTCGGTTATTTCCACCGCGAATTCCCCTGGGGGTCAGGTCACCATGCGGGCTCAGCTTCCCATTCTCTTTTGTCGATAAACCACTCTGGATAATTCTTACAACAGCCTAGTTTGTTACATCCATAGTAAATATCCATTGTGCCTCTAGGAGAATAGAATAGGGGATATGTTCAAATTGTCTTAATTTGCATGGGTCATAAAATAAATTGTATAACTTGTCCAGTGGTATTCACTTAACTCCCCTTTGATATATTTTTGCTACTTGTCGTTTTTATGTGTTGAATTGGAAACTCCCCCATGTTCTCCTACAGTTAATAGATACTAAAGTTGCCCTTGGATTTTAAATACGTAACATAAATTAAACGAAGTAATTTTCCCAAAAATTTAATACTGAAATTCGTACTACCCTTTGAGTTCCCTGATTGTTGGAAATTTCCAACACTAATACCATACTGTTGAATTATTATTAACTATTACTAAAATATACTAATTACTGTAGTAACTAAAATTAACTAACAGTAGTGTTCACATGAACTAATAATTGCATCTGTACAATAATGCTGGAATTCTTACGTAACCAAGCACCAGTATTGCGTCAGATTCTACCAAGTTAAACACATTTATATCCAGTGTGTTAGAGAACTGAATGTGATTCTCTAAAATCATCAGTATTCTGTGTGATAATTATTTACAGATAACATAACCTCCAAATAATGACAAATCGAGAGTTTTTAGTTACAATTGTTATCAAGTAATAAAATTTACCGTCACGCGTGAATGCCGTGGAGAAAACTAAAATCATCTCCATTTCTTGTTTACCACCGTAGGACGAGAAAGTAATAATATTTAGCTCCCTAGAATTATAACCCAGTCTTTATCAAAGCATTTTAGCCACAACTGCGTGACATAATATTATTCGTGATAAATAATTTCTGTGGCGAATGCGGGACGCGGAGAGGAGAGGGAGACGCCATTGTGTGGTGGACTACAGCTCGAGGAGAAGTCGCCAGTGTGCGGCGTTAAGACTTGTTGCGGAATTGAGCAACTAGTTTTGGTGTCAGAGTCTAGGACACGTTACGGTGAAGTTGTCAGCAAGATTTAACCTAATACTCATCAGAGAACTAGCTAATTTGTTCTACGTGATCCATCGTGACCGGCCAAATAAGCGCGTCGACATCCAAGCCAAACTAGCCACCACGTGTTCGCCATTGTGACACTAGAGCTTGGGATGCGGTTTCGGCAAGCCTCAACTTATTCAGTACCCGTTTAGCTAAGTATATATGACTCCCTTTTGATGCATCATTAGAGATTGTATATGGCAGGGTAGCTTGTCGTTACATCGAGCAACTTAAACAAAACCCATGTTAGTATTCTAAATTAATTTTACTTTCATTTCCTTGAATATAGATATTTAGTAGCCTAGTACATTGCTACGTAATATCCCTTAAATTACAGCTCGCGTGTGAGGAATCCACGAGCTGTTACTTTACCCGTGTTACTTTACCCGTTACATCTCCCAGTGTTCTACGAGGAATTCCGGAGATCCCGAGGATGATTCGTAACTGTTGTCTTTGAAAACGTCTTCAAGCTAAGACCTTTCGTATTTCTTTAATTATTCAAATTATCAGTATTTTAGTTATCATTTATGGAATGCTGTACACTGGAGATAATACGTGTTTATTATAATGATTAATTTCTGATGTTAATATTCTATATCTTTATTGGTGATAAATTTTCTATTGATTCTTTAATTGGTCATAAGATTAGGTTATTACACAATGAACTGGTGCACGAACCACACTAGTTCCTAGACATATATGAAGTTCTAGCAATAACCCCCCAATGTAGGTGTTTGAGGCTTTGATTCAAGTAAATTATTTATACAGCCCATTAATTACTTAAGTGATTATATTTCCTAATATTTATCCATAGACACTGGTTCTTCTAGGAATTTCTAATCATCACTTTTTATTAGTTTCCCTCTTTACTATAAAAGCGGGTGGTCCTTCGTAATTACTTCATTACTTTAATAATTAAATAAATAGAGTCAAGCCACAAATGTCCCACATTATGGTCCTTATCGAACCGGATAAACATAAAATATAAATATACATACTAATTAGTAATAACTAATCACCGTGTGAAGTAATCTAGACTAACCATTTTAATTAATTGTGTCTACCAACAGCGTAACACATAGGTTAGCCTAAGTCACATAAAGTCATTGCTACTTACACCTCATGTATAAGGTAGCACTCGTGGGACACAGTCAATTACCCACAACACTTAGACCTATACCTCATACTGAAGTAAGAATCTTTAGGTCACCAGGAGCAACAGCTCATAACTTTTATAACAATTCCACACTAACACCTGCGTTAGAGTGGCCACACCATCTAACCATTATTTACTTAGGTGGTAATGACATCCATCCTACTCGTCATCCAGCTGAGGTGATCAATCACCTTAAAGCCATAATTTCTTCATTTAAGCTCATCAGTAATTCGGTAGTATTCACGTTAGTGGAACCTCGCCAACCATGTCAAGATAATCGTTGGGGAGTAACACCAGAATACTACCAGAGAGCTGCTAAGTACATAAATTTCAGGCTGAAAAAACGAGTGAGATTGGATGCCACTTATATCCAATTATATAGACAAAACCTGGCAAGAGATGGTGTACACCTGTCAGGTGAGTCTAGATCACATGTGGTTGACAAATTGATCAACACAATCAACTATCACAAATGGCTGTGGCTAGCAAGCCAAACTTAACTGTACATAATTGTTTTCACTTGTGTGTGCAAGTGCACACTTATAAACTATAAAATCCAAAAAAAAAAAAAAATACAGCACAACTATATTCACATTACTGCACCACAATAATCTTTACCAATCTTATTAGGTAGAATTTAGGCTGTGATTGTGCTGAATTAGGCACAAACCCAGACTAAATAAATTTGTAGTTTCTTAGGTAGGAATTATTACGACTAGACTTAAGCTAGTCAGTAGTGCATGTATTATACCATTTGTGCTGACGCTATTAAGGGTGGGATTAAACTTTGTGATAACTCTGATTAGAGTATATCCATATTATTTCATTTTGTACTCATTATTTTGTGTGTACCTATTTTGAGTATTTCTGAATGGTCACCATTACATCTAATGGTGATATAGAAGAGCTAACCGGACGAAAGTTAATGGCGAAGTTCGAGCACTGCTCAAAATAGTTAGCTATTTCTTGTTAGGTAGGTAAAATTATAGTCTATTCAAGTATATTAGGCTATTCTCATTGATATTGATCTCCACTGAATGAGTCAATATCCCAGTTATCTCAGTAATAAATATTTACTGACAAACCAGTTTTTACCCAACAAAATGGAAACGGCTACCAAAATGAAAAGGACCCTTATCGGTCTGAAAGGTCATTTGACCCGACAGATTAATAAATGTCAAAATCTGTCACAACAGTCACCTGTTGACTACTTTGAATTAGAAGATTTACTACAAGTTGCTGAAAGCAAATTTGCCCATATTAAGCAACACATGAGTCTGTATTTGACAGAACTTCACTCAACTTCTGTAGATAGTAGTGAACTTTTGGATGTCATAGATGACTTAGCTCAGTATGAAGAAGATATACGGGTTAAACTTCTACCCTTTAAGAAGCAAATTGCTAAAAACAAATTGACAGTAGCTTCTGCTGCACATACAGATCCTGATGTCAAATTACCTCAAATCAATATACCCACATTCTCTGGTAACGAGAATGAAAGTTGGGATGATTTCTGGAGTAAATTCGTAGATGCAGTAGACTCTAAAGTTAACATTCCTCAAACCACCAAATTCACTTATTTACAAGGCTTGTTACGAAATGAAGCCTAGAAAGTAATCTCTAATATAACACTGACCAGTGAAGGTTACTCCTTAGCTGTTCAATTGCTCAAAACCAACTACGATAACACGGAGAGAACTATTACTGTCTTAGTTCAAAAATTGCTAGATTTACCATCTGCTAATAATTCTACAGATTCTCTCCAAACTTTCAGGCTAGAGTTAGAATCTTTACTCAAGGCCTTAAGCCTTAAAGTCCAAATTCAGACAGCTGAATGGATGACCAAAGTAGTTGTTAGGCGAAAATTGCCAAGAGAAACTTTATATAAATTATGTACCATGTACAACAAGACCTTTTTGACCTTGAAAGAAATTACAGGTCTACATACCTTAGTCGAAAGACAAAGAGCCAACCAAGATGGGAAAAGTGTTTCAAATTTCTCTACTAACTCCCATCGTAACTCAGCTCATATTGACACTTCAGGTAAACCAAAAATGACTTTAAATAAGTCTAATAAATTTAAACCTAGGACTACTCCATCCAATGGAAAGGGGAGTGGTAATGTAGGTACTTATTCAGTATCTCCTTCTGGTGTAACCAATGACTTGTCTACTAAAGGAACAAAGTCAACCAGAAAAATAAGGTGTCTGTTCTGTAGTCAAGAACATGCCACCTACCAATGCACTGTTTATCCTAACTTTAATACCAGGATTAAACGGTTACAAGAAATACACAGGTGCACCAAGTGCATGGGCTCTCATGACCCCAAAAAATGTGTAGTGCAACTACGTTCATGCAACCAAGGTGTACATTATGCCTTATGTAGAAAAACTTCTACCCAATCCATGACAACTGGGGAGAATTCCACGAATTCTACCACAGTACAATATTGCAAAGTGCATCAAGAAATAAATGTACTTGCTACTGAGTCAGGCAATACTACCACTCTGCCTACAGCTCAACTTAGACTAATAAACAGGAAATCTAGAGTTAACACTAGAGGTCTTTTTGATGAAGGATCACAGAAAACCTTCATTACACAACAATTAGTCGAGCAGTTAAAATTAAAACCTGCCAAAAGTGTGAGATTAAATATTTCAGGTTTCTTGACTAATAGTGGACCTCGTGAATACCAAGTAGTTAAGGTATTAGTGAGACTTGGATCTTCCACTAGTCCAATACAAGCGGTAGTAATAGATAAACTTCCTACAGACCTACAGGTCACAGGATTAGCTCGCACTGCGAAATATCTTAAACGAAACTGCATGAGGCTAGCAGATTACAAAATAAATTCTGACTGCCTCACTGATGTTGGAATACTTATAGGCGCGGATCATTATTATAAATTTATAACGGGATGCACCAGAAAACACGGAATGAATTTGTTGTCATCTGCTGGAGGCAAGTTGCTTACTGGACCGGTGCTTTTCCAACAAAATCCAGCGTCAACAAACCAACAATCTAACAACATAATAGTAGCGTGACTAGGCTTGGAACAGTCACCTCTACATTTCAGAGAAATATCTGAAGATATTGAGTCTGATCCACCTGTACATCGTCTGTGGGATTTAGACACTTTAGGTATTATCCCTGAACAACCAAGCCCTGATGATATGTGGACTTACCAGCAATATCTGGATACAGTTGTCTATAAAGATAAACAATACTGGGTGAGACTCCCATGGAAGTTGAATCATCCACAACTTCCAGTTAATTATTTTATGGCAGCCTCACAATTGCAGTCTCAATTAACACGACTACAGAAGCAGCCAGACAAACTGAACATGTATCATCAACTAATCCAACAACAACTCAACAGTAAATTTATCGAGGTTGTTGATAATGATGACTGGAAAATAGGTCACTATTTACCCCATCACGCTGTGGTGATAGATTTCTTGACAACACCAATACGTATTGTCTTCAACTGTAGTGCTAAAGTGAAGCCAAGCAGTGTGTCTTTGAATGAATGTCTCCAAACGGGACCTAGCCTAACCCAAAGGCTACATGATGTGCTATTACGATTCCGCACTGGTATTTTTGCTTATACTGCTGATATCAGTAAAGCTTTCCTTAGAGTAGGTTTACGGGAAGAGGATCGTAATTACACCAAGTTTCTCTGGATTAAGGACCCACTGGATCCTAACAGTGATATCATCACATATCGTTTTGCCTCAGTATTATTCGGAGCGACGTCTTCCCCATTTCTATTGCAACCAACATTAGATACACATTTGAGGAAGTCTAATAGCCCTTATAAGGCAGAAATTAGTGACAACTTGTATGTCGACAATTTCCAGGGAACTACCAATGATCAATCCAATTTGGTAGAAATCTACCATGAGGCTAACCGTGAGTTATTAGGAGCCAATATGCCACTACAATCATGGGCCTCAAATAATGAATCATTAAACCAGATAATCGAGAAAGAATTTCCAGGTTATCAGGTACCTAATCAATTAAAGGTTCTGGGTGTGGAATGGAACACAAGTACTGACGAGACGAATGTCAAGTCAGTACAAACCGATAATTCATCCATTACCATGAGAAAATTACTCTCTTATGTCAGTCAACCATTTGACCCTTTAGGCTTGCTTAGTCCTATATTAATAAGGGGCAAACTCCTAATGCAGGAATGCTGGCAGAAACATATGGGATGGGATGATCCGTTACCAAGTGAGTTACAAGCTAAATGGCAGATACTCACAGCGATTTCAATCAGTTAGGTGTTTTGAAATTTCCTCGTAATGCTTCAGGACCAGACTTGCCCACAAATTTGCACGTTTTTTGCGATGCCTCTGGCAAAGTGTATGGCGCTGTAGCCTACTTAGTTAATAGTGCACAATCAATTTTGCTCACATCTAAAGCAAGGGTTGCTCCCATTAAGAAGAGATCTTTACCTCAAATGGAGTTGACTGCATTGCTGGTGGGAGTAAGATTGGCTCATTGCCTGACCAAAACACTCAATAATATCCACTTTGGTGAGATTGTCGTGTGGTCAGACAATGAGGCAGTCTTACAATGGGTAAGAAACAACAATAATAAAACTCCCTACGTCAGTAATCGTGTTAGGGAAATTCATGAATTATCTGCTGGATATAAATTCAGACATGTTCCTACTAAGGACAATCCTGCAGATTATTTATCTCGAGGATTAACACTAAAACAACTTCTCAAGTCTTCGCTGTGGTTCAATGGACCTTCATGGCTTGTTGGTGGTCAGTGGCCCAAACAAAAGCCACAAGTCATAGTGACCAATATCACCACTCCCATGAAAGAACCAGAACCTCAACGAATCTTAGCCATTGATCCTCACAATTATTCCAACTTAAGTTATTAAGAGTGACAGCACATGTGTTTGACTTTCTTGCTAAGATAGGAATCAGACATAAGTTTCCCAATCCTATCCTCTACTGGATCAAACGTGCACAGCAAGAGACATATGGAAGCGAATATGAAAATCTTCCAGATAAATTAACTAAGTCTCTAGGTATCTGGTATGATGCCAACACCCATAATATATTAAGGTGTGGAGGACGTTTGCTTCACGCAAAAAATGATCTAGATACAAAGAATCCAATTCTTCTACCACGTCACCACATCATTACCAAACTTCTAGTTTTACATCACCATCAATATGGTACTTTACATGGTGGTGTTAGATACTCTCACCGACCTTAGACAGAAATACTGGCTTCCTCAAGGTCGTCAGACAGTCAAGTCAATTATTAAATTCTGTGTAATCTGCAAAAGATACGATGCCCGAGTATGTCCTTACCCAGGACCTCCACCACTCCCTGAAGAAACAGTGGTTCATCTTCGTCCTTTTGAAACCACTGGTGTCGATTACACAGGAGCTTTGCTTCTCACTGGAAATCCAGATAAGATACCAGTGAAAGCTTACATTTGCCTCTTTACGTGTGCTACCACCAGAGGCGTACATCTAGAAGTGACTTCAGATATGAGTGCTGAAGCCTTCATCCAGGCTTTTCGTAGGTTTGCAGCCCGCAGATCCTGTCCCAAACTAATGATATCGGACAATGGTTCAAATTTTGTGGCAGGAGAAGCCTGTCTGCGAGAAGTATGGAATCATCCAGAAGTGCAATCAGTCCTGCAGAGACGACAATGCCACTGGACATTTATAGCTCCAAGAGCCCCTTGGCAGGGTGGGTTCTACGAACGAATGATAGGAACTGTCAAGAAGTGTTTAAGAAAGACCTTACATCGACAGAAAATTAGTTACTCCGAACTCCAAACCTTTGTTGTGGAAATCGAGGCGCGAGTCAATAACCGCCCATTAACATACCTGTCAGATGATTTCTCACAGAGAGAACCTCTGAGTCCCTCCCACTTGATACATGGAGGCCTGCTGAGCCCTCTCATACCTTTGGCAGAAGAGGACCCCGTCGACCCTTCACATGTAACCAGGAGTGACTTAGTAGAAAGTTACCAACATCTCTCAAGAGTAATTGAAAGGTGGAATGAGGTGTGGACTCGAGAGTACCTCACAGCTCTACGAGAGTACCACTACAGAGCTTCGAGTCCCTATAATAAAGTACAACTTAAACCAGGAGACCTAGTATTGGTTGACAGTGATGGACCAAGGTCAGAGTGGCCCATAGGCAAAATTGTTGCTATCCATCCAGATCACCAAGGTATCCTGAGAGTAGTGAAAGTTTTGTGCCGAGGCAACACTACCCTGAAAACCTTAGAGAAGTTGGTACCTCTCGAATTAGCAGAACGAGAGTGTTTACCAGAACCAGCTTCACCAGTAGTTTCCGAGGACAGCGATTCTGATCCACCGAGCAACCGCCCCACTAGAGCTGCTGCTCAACAATGCAAGCGGAAACTACAAGCCTATTACAGCTCTGACCAAGAGCAAATACCTTCCCATCCAATTTAAGTAATCATGATGATACTGTGGTGTGATGTCAAGTAACAAATCGTTACAAGTCACCATGACCCAAAACATTCTCATCACAGTAGATTCTTAGTTATTTGAATTGTGTGATTTAATTCTTAATTGTTGTATAGGCTATAAATAACATCATTTCGTCTAGAGTATCTGAGAGTTTACAGACTTTAAGACTTAGTAACATAAACATTACATATCATAGCGACACCAGTCACAGAGTTTATTGTAAGCTTTCTTAGTTATTAGCTTTAGATAATTCATAATAACGTGTTCCATTTAACATGAAACCTGCAAGACTTAAGTTCTTGTATGTCCTTGACAATTACTGGACATTCGTTATGTGTGTACTAACATACTAACATACTAATATACTTATTAACTTCGGGATGGGTATGTCAGCACTCAACATTACACTGCGATCCGATAAATCTCCCCCCGGAGTTATGTTGGAAATTTCCAACACTAATACCATACTGTTGTATTATTATTAACTATTACTAAAATATACTAATTACTGCAGTAACTAAAATTAACTAACAGTAGTGTTCACATGAACTAATAATTGCATCTGTACAATAATGCTGGAATTCTTACGTAACCAAGCACCAGTATTGCGTCAGATTCTACCAAGTTAAACACATTTATATCCAGTGTGTTAGAGAACTGAATGTGATTCTCTAAAATCATCAGTATTCCGTGTGATAATTATTTACAGATAACATAACTCCCAAATAATGAAAAATCGAGAGCTTTTAGTTACAATTGTTATCAAGTAATAAAATTTACCGTCACGCGTGAATGCCGTGGAGAAAACTAAAATCATCTCCATTTCTTGTTTACCACCATAAAGCGAGAAAGTAATAATATTTAGCTCCCTAGACTTACACCCCAGTCTTTATCAAAGCATTTTAGCCACAACTGCGCTAAATAATATTATTCATGATAAATAATTTCTGTGGCGAATGCGGGACGCGGAGAGGAGAGGGAGACGCCATTGTGTGGTGGACTGCAGCTCAAGAAGAAGTCGCCAGTGTGCGGCGTGAAGACTTGTTGCAGAATTGAGCAACTAGTTTTGGTGTCAGAATCTAGGACACGTTACGGTGAAGTTGTCAGCAAGATTTAACCTAATACTCATCAGAGAACTAGTTAATTTGTTCTACGTGATCCGTTGTGACCGGCCAAATAAGCGCGTCGACATCCAAGCCAAGCTAGCCACCACGTGTTCGCCATTGTGACACTAGAGCTTGGGATGCGGTTTCGGCAAGCCTCAACTTATTCAGTACCCGTTTAGCTAAGTATATATGACTCCCTTTTGATGCATCATTAGAGATTGTAAATGGCAGGGTAGCTTGTCGTTACATCGAGCAACTTAAACAAAACCCATGTTAGTATTCTAAATTAATTTTACTTCCATTTCCTTGAATATAGATATTTAGTAGCTTAGTACATTGCTACGTAATATCCCTTAAATTACAGCTCGCGTGTGAGGAATCCATGAGCTGTAACTTTACCCGTGTTATTCATCTCCCAGTGTTCTACGAGGAATTCTGGAGATCCCGAAGATGATTCGTAACTGATGTCTTTGAAAACGTCTTCAAGCTAAGACCTTTCGTATTTCTTTAATTATTCAAATTATCAGTATTCTAGTTATCATTTATGGAATGCTGTACACTGGAGATAATACGTGTTTATTAAAATGATTAATTTCTGATGTTAATATTCTATATCTTTATTGGTGATAAATTTTCTATTGATTCTTTAATTGGTCATAAGATTAGGTTATTACACAATGAACTGGTGCACGAACCACACTAGTTCCTAGACATATATGAAGTTCTAGCAATAACCCCCCAATGTAGGTGTTTGAGGCTTTGATTCAAGTAAATTATTTATACAGCCCATTAATTACTTAAGTGATTATATTTCCTAATATTTATCCATAGACACTGGTTCTAGGAATTTCGAATCATCACTTTTTATTAGTTTCCCTCTTTACTATAAAAGCGGGTGGTCCTTCGTAATTGATTTCATTACTTTAATAATTAAATAAATAGAGTCAAGCCCCAAATGTCCCACACTGATTATTGAGTCCCTTCCTTCCTAGGCTCTCAATAATTTTAGACACATTCATTTATGTTTGGAAGGTGGTGGCAGTGTTTAATGTTTTTTTTATTTTATAATTAGTAATAAATTAATAACCCCTATCCTTGTTATGTCCTCCTCATTTAATATTCCGTTTATATTCGTGACCGTCCAGTGAGGGGTCATACTGGACTGAAACAGAGTTAAGCTGGGGTATTGAGCGAAGAGAGAGCCGTTCACAGAGTACAGAGAAGGGTTACCATTAAAAGATTCAGGGTGATAACAAAAGGGACATTAAGGGTTATTACAATGGTTTACAATTACGATTCGCATAGAGTAGGCGATTCTAGTGTCGTGAAGGGCTGGGAAGTTTAATTATATGCAGTAACCGTATGCGCTAAGCAGGCAATTTAGAGTGGAGGCCGCCTTGGGTGGTTGGAAAGGCTGATATTTACTTGACCCTCTGCAACTACAGACAAGGGTGCTGCGTGGTTTTCGCAGCAACAATTCTAGGTTTCGAATTGTTGGGGCGGGGAAGTATTAGGACACTAATTATTATCCTCGAGGGCGTGTTAGGCGACCAAATCGCTAGATTTTTACGGTACAGCCATGAAGGTACCAAGAATTCACAGAGGGTTGGCCTAGTAGATTCTCTAGCAATGGAATTACGGTGGTGTCAGACAGTTAGATCCGTCGGTTGTTCCGCTATGTAGTCTAACCGTTGACCGCGAAGGACAGGATTATTTGGTACTGTCGGGATGTAGGTGGGTGTGGTTACCTAGGCTTGGAAAAGCAACAGGCCGGGCCGGGACGGGACGGTTATAGGTTAAATCGAGATTTCCTTAAGTACTAAATTAAGTTCCCTTTCAGGTTAAGTATCCCTTCGGTAGTTAAGTGTTCCCCCTTGGTTACGTAATTCTCGTATATAAGTGTTATTATTTTTCTAAGTATTTGTTTTACATGTTTTAAGTCGGGAACTTTTGTTTTCGTATTGTGCAGTATTAATTCTTTGAGAGAATTACTAAAAGGTGAGTGGTTTACTGTTTTCAAGTGAAGTGCGGTGCATTAAGTGAAGTCAGTGAAAGAATTGAAATCAGTGAAATCGTGGAAAATTTTTTGTGATGACATTTTTCAAAGTAGCTTGGAAAATCTCAATTTCAGAATAAATTCTAGTTTTGTTTCTGGCTATACGATCTTCGGGTCGTCAATGTTAATTCAATTGTGCGATTAAAGTGATCCGAGTTAGAACTTTGAGAGACCAAAAGTCGAATTTTGGTCATTTAAGCGAATTAGCGTTGGGACTGAATTTTCTAGCGGTTTTACTCAGCGCCCAGTGTGACAGCGCTCAGTAATTGTTTGCGCTCAACCAAGTGTCTAAGTGTCTCGCGAGTAGTATATTCAGTTCAAGTGATAAGCGAACTACACGTCGGTATTTAATTTATAATTTTGAGAAAAGAAATACTTGGTTAATTAAGAATTTGTGCGGAGACTACTTTCTGAGGATTCGGCTTCGTGACAGTGAGCGCGCTTTCAATTTTTGTATACTTACCAACGTGTCCAAGTGGTTAGCGAGTGTTATAGGCGGTTAAAGTAACAAGTCAACTACGCGCCAGTAATTAAATTATAATTTTGGGAAATTAATTACTAATTTTTACTTAAGGTTCAGCGCGACTCTGTAGCTGTGAGCGTCGCAGCTATCAGTGTATATTTCTCAGTATTCTACAACACGACCGGCGGTGAACAAGTGTATGCTAGGTAAACATCGAGTTCATGCAGTAACGTAAATAAGTAATTTAACATTAATTTAGTTTAATTAATAATACTTATAATTATATCCGAGCGCCGTTGTTAGCGTCGGGCGTTACGGAATTAAAAATAATTGTTGAGGATATAAACATCGCGCCAGTGTTAAATTAACGATAACGTCATTCATTCCTAGTGCGCCTAAGATTTTCAAGAAAAATTTAAGAAATTCAGTTAACGTAAAGTGTTGTATTTATTATGCGCTGGTCAATTAGACTGATTATTTTCGATAAATAAAAACAGAGTTGAAACTAAATTATTTACAGTAAATTCAGTGTAATTCCTTTCACGTAAATATTAATTGTATAATTTCAGTATATTGTTCAAGAATTCGGTAATTATCAATTTTCTAAAATTTATATTGGATTGGCATTTAGAGACAAGAAATTCTTTTTAGAATTCTTTTTATATTTGCGTTACCAGTCCACTTCGAGTGTCTAATAAATATGGTGGAAATTAATTACATTTTTTCAAATTTATTCTAGTAGTCCGATCATTTAATAATTAACGTAACCTTTTTATGTGGTTTATAAGTGCGCATATATAGTTTATTCAACATCGTATACAGTGTTTGTTTCACAAGTGATGATTAGTAGTCGAGGCCGGTTGCGTATTTCCATCTGTCCGCATATAAATTTGACGAATGAGAGAAGAGGATAATAGGACTAAAGAATTCATTCATTGGTGTACCGTAGTCAGCGAGACTCTGACGCCGGCAGCTGTCATCGTCTGTCAACGGGCGACGGTCCTCACTGGGGCTCGAGAAATCGATTAGGAAGGGTGGCGATATATGGTACTTCCGGTTTGGTCACACGGAACATTTTTTCCAAGGATTGAGGTTAGGAAATATTTTGTGTTTTACTAGAAGTTATTGATGAAACCAAATCGTGTGTTAAAATTTCACCCAGATCCGACGACGGGTCTTGAAGTTACGTTTTGGGGTGAAAATGGTTTTTATCAATGAATGGACAATGTATACAGACGCACCCTCCCCAATACCCCATCCTTACCCAAGCACCCCTCCCTACCTACAACCCTCAACCTCATACCCTCCCTACCCAGACTCCCCTTCCTGCCTACAACCCCCAACCTCAAACCCTCCCTACAACCCCGTTCCCCAACCTTACCTCCAGGCCAACCCATGTCCACCCCAATCCCTGGCAGACCCATACCAACCCCAGCCAAATACCACCCAAACCCTTGTCGATGCGTTATTGGAATTGTGGAAAGCTAGATTTCCCGCTCAACCCCCACCCTTACAAACCCCTGTTTACAACCCCCCTCCACAACCCACCCCCGGCCTGTCCTCACCCTCCCACCTATCCCCCCAACCTATCCAACCCACCCCTCCGGTTACCCACCCTACCCCCTCCATTAATCCTACACCTTGCTCCTCACCTCCCCTCCACCCCTCTTCCCCCCCCCCTACCCCTATTCCTAGTGTCGCCTCTACAGAAGTTGCCTGGGAATGTAGCCAGCGGACTTCTGGGACGCGTAAAATTGATGAAATTTGTTGGAAGTGTCATGGCCGAGGCCATTACAGGTATGTGTGCACGAGCACACGGGTCAAGGGTGACCCAGAACAGATCAGCACGTTGGGTGGCAGACCTACGTTTGAGATGACGGTTGAAGGTGTGAGATTGACAGTTTTTGTGGACACCGGAAGTCAAGCAACGCTCATTAAAAAGTCAGCCTTCAGCACACTTAAAGAGACACGCCTTAAGCGTTGTGGGAAGCATTTAACAGCAGTGAATGGTCAACATATTAATATTTTGGGCCAGGCCACTCTCAATTTTGAAGTGGGTAAGGGAGAAGCTTACCCACACAATTGCATGGTTGTCGAGAATCTTGCATTCCCGGGTCAGATTTTGTTGGGAATGGATTTTCTGGGAGGAGTTAACTTTTCTTTGTTTGCTCACGAGGGAGCAAGGAAGTGCAGATTGAAGTTGGGCCAGGTAGTTTATCCCATTAAAATGGTAGATCATCCTCCAGTAATTGCTTCCATTAGTAAGAAACAGAAATACAAATGTCACTACCCAAAGTTGTTATTTAAGTCTCTTCCAGACACAGATAAGAAATCATGTGGGTTACATGCCTTGGTGAAACAATGTTGCCCACCACATTCAGTTAAATTCATTAAAGTATCAGTGGGACGTCACATTGCACCAGGTACCACCCTTCAGGTGGCTGGAAGATGCGACAGGTTGTTGATCCCTCATCATTTGATCACAGTGCTTGATAAAGGCGCCCTTATCCCAGTTGTCAATCTCTCGCACAAAACCTATCGTTTCAGGGCAGGTTGTCTCAGGCTTCAATTGTAGAAAATACAGGAATTTTTCAGTATCAAAGCCAGGAGATGCCAGCCACCACAGCACAATGTAGTGCGCTTAATCTTACACAAAGTAGTACACAGGGTAAACACAAGACCGAGACAGGAAAAAGTAGTAATATTCAAGAAGTTGATAAGTTAATCTCGGCGCTGGATTTGCAATATGTGCAACAGTCAGATAGGAAACTTTTGAGAGGGATTTTACGTAAATTCCCTAGACTGTTTGCAACAGAAGACGATCAGATCGGGCTTCTGGATAGGATCGAGCATGTTATTCCTACAGGTGACCATCCTCCTATTTACACCCGTCAATGGAGGCTTCCGGAACGGGCGAAGGAAGTAATTAGGGATGAGTGTCAGAAGATGTTGAGACAGGATGTGATAGAGCCTAGTACATCACCATGGTTGTCGCCAGTGGTGCTGGTACGTAAACCGGATGGTAGCTATAGGTTTTGTGTTGACTACCGAAAGATAAACGAAATTACTAAAGGTGATGTGTATCCTTTGCCACGGATACAAGAAATAATAGATCAGTTTGGGGCAGCCAAATACTTTTCTACTCTGGATGCGAAATCTGCGTATTGGGCCATCCCAGTCGCTGAGAAAGATAGAGAGAAGACCGCCTTTTCTGATGGGGTTCATACTTATCAATTCAAGCGGATGCCTTTCGGGTTAAAGACAGCGCCTTCATCATTTCAGAGGGCTATCAATTATATACTAAACCCAGTTCTGGGAAGGCACTCATTAGCGTACCTGGATGATGTGGTCATCTATTCCAGGACGTTTGATGAGCACTAACGAGATTTGACTGAGACATTGACACTGTTAGATAAGGTGGGTTTCAAACTCAATGTGGGGAAATGCACTCTGGCATCGCAGAAATTCAAGTTTCTGGGATTCCAGGTGTGCACAGACGGTATCCGACCTGACCCCGACTCCTGTCGTGCCATTGCTGACATGCCTACACCTAAGACAGCAAAGGATGTTCGAAGGTTTCTGGGGGCAGCCGGATATTTCCGTCGCCACATTGAGGGTTTTGCAAGTACAACAGCACCGTTAACTGAGCTTACTAAGAAAAATGTTAAATTCGTTTGGAAACCTGAGCATGATGACTCGTCAATTGGTTTCCCGGAAGGGGTGACTGGCGTACAGTCACCCGGCCGACACCTCACGTCACTAACGAGGTTGTCCCAGTCCAGCCATGCTGTCGTCATGGAGCAGAGTCCAGTCACCATCACAGCCGTGGGCAAGCTGTCTCAAAGTCACCAACCAAGCCCACCAGCCGCGTAGTCAAGACTGCGGGAAAACCGGAAGTGGAAGACGAGTGGTCTACGAAGAAGAACGCTAATTGCAACGACTTGTCAGCTCCCAGCCGTTTTGACATGGGGGGCCTGGCCATTCCTCCTGTGTTGCGGGTAAATTCCATGGGCCTGGAATTCACGTGTAAGGCTGGTTATCCGGCCATTGAGTTAGTTATGTGCGACATGCTTCGTGTCCCGGTGGAAGCTGTGTATGGCGTTGAGCTTGTTACGGCCCACCGGGTGATTGTCAAGTTCGTAGGGGAGGAGGAGTATCGGGACTTCCTCCGGCGGAACGAGGGGCGTTCATTGCAGTTGCCGGATGGCGCCGGCTCCGTTACGATCTCGGACCGAAGTGGTGCCCTGACATATGTCAGTGTGCACGGTGCGCCCCTGGAGTTCCCTGAAGACCTTCTCCGGCGCTTCTTCGGGAGGTATGGTGTAGTCATCAGTGTGCGGGTGAACAAGCTGTCCTCGGGGAAGTATGCTGGGAAGCAGACGAACGTCCGTACATTAGGTATGCGCCTGCGGTCGGATATCCCATCTTCTGTCCGGCTGCTGGGCTACTACGTTCGGGTGTACTATGCCCGGCAGCCCCGTACTTGTTTCCGGTGTGGCCAGTTGGGGCATCAGGCTGCCTGGTGCTCTGCGACACCTGCTGCACCCGTTAACTTATTCCGGGAGGAGGATTTCCCGCCGCTCCCTCAGGGCGTGGATTCCGGAGATGAAGTGGAGCAGGTCCCAGTCGCTGCTGATGCAGCCCCTCCTGCGTCACCCGACATGCCCCCGGTGCTTGTTGTCCCTCAGCCGAGTGCGTCTGCGTCTTCCTCGACTCCTGCTGCTGCGCCTGGTCCTGCACCCTCGCCAGGTGTTCCGGCTGTGCTGGGTGTTGGGGGGGCTGCGGAGCATTCTGTTGTGTGCGGCCCGGTTCCCCATGTGGTTGAGGGTGCTGCAGTACTGCGACGGGCGTTGGTTCGCCCGGTTCGTGAGGGCCGTGGTTCTGGGTCCGCCTCCGGCTGTGAGGATGTGCGGCCAGTGCCCAAGCGTTCTAGGCGCTCTTCTACTTCTTGGGCTGATATGGAGGACTACGACGCGGGTGGAGCTTAGGGAGATGGTGTGGCGATTCCGGGTGCCTCGTGCTCTACGACGCTGGTGGTGGCTGATGTCCATGTGTCAGCTGTTGACGATGATTGTGCGTCTAATTTACCTCCTGTTCTTTCTCCTGCAGAGGGTTCTATGCAGTGGGAGGGGGTTGCTCCTACGGGCGTGGATAGTGTGGATCCTGGTGCGAGCCGAGGCATCAAGCTGGTGCTGAAAAAGGATGCCAGGCGTGGGGGGTCCCAGCAGGTACAACGTTCAGTGGTTGCCGAGGGGCCCTGTGAGGCAGCTGAGGAGGCTCCCAGTGTGCTGCCCATTGCCCGGCCTCATGGGAAGGTGCCTCTCCCTCTCATCTTGGCCTCCGGAGTGGCGATTGATGCTGACCATCCGTTGAATTTTGAAATTGTTGACCGTGTGCGTCCTGATCCGTGGTGCCCTTCTACCATCTGGATTCGTCGGGCTAAGTGTTTTATTGTAGGTGTGCCAGAGTTAATGCCTGATCCTCGTACGCTCAATAGTGACCATGTTTCGGAGGACATTATGTTACTTTGGGAGGAGTATTGTATTCGCTTCCCGGCGGAAGAGTGGCCGGACAAGTATGAGATCTTTTCGTAGTCTGTGTGCTTGCTGTGTGTTTGGTGTGGTGTTGTGATGTTTTGTTGTATATTTCTTTTGTTTTCTTGTGTTTTTGATGTCGACCCTTCAGGCCGGTGTTTTGTGACTTTGTATGGTTGTGTATTTATTTGTTTGTTTCTTGATGTACTTTGTTGTTGCATTCTTGGTCCTTCAGGCTAGTTGTTGTGTTTATGCCTGATTTGTTTTCAGGTGTGCGTGTTTATTGTAATTGTTTATTTTGGCCTCGCCTTTTGTTTACGGGGCGGATGGCTTGGTGTGTGTTTTTTTATTAATGTATTGATTTTATGTTGCTTTACCTGTTGTACGTGTTTGGACAGTCTTGTGTTTGCACTGTTCTGTTTCCTGCTATGCCTCTTGTTGTATGTTTTGTTTTTCTGGAGGTGTTGTTTTGTACTGTGATTGCTGGATTGCCATTGTATTCTGTTTTGTGCTTTGATGTATGCTGTATTTTTCATGTTTTTCTTGTGTATGTGTTTTGTTGTGCTATGCTGTTTTGTTGTGCTAGGCCGGTGGTCTATTGTTTTCTTTATGTATTCTGTATTTTTATTGTATTTAATTTGCATGCTCTGCATGTAAAAATAAAAATAAAAAAAAAAACTTGTCAGCTCCCTCAAAACCTGCGGTTGCGTAGTCTGTGGAACACAAAGAGGGAACGCGGTGGTCCCGGGTACGAACAGCACTACCCTTACAGAGTGCTGCTGAATCGCCAGAAGAGGTACAACCCTGTACATCGGCCCAAGCTCAGCTGCACGAGGGGTTGCACGGAAAGGTGTACCGGCCCAGTAGTACCGGGATAACAAGTAAACGCCGGTAGATGACGTCGCCCAGGAGCTGAGGCAGGGCCCACCTGTCCTGTCACCATGCCATCCTCTTCAACGCCACTCGAACCTCACTACCAACGCGAGACATCGTGACACGTTGAAGCTGTGCTCTACTGTGGCAGCCATGGTTAACAACAATCCATCAAGACTGTTTGGGGAGCGATAAGAAGAGGTGAACCCGGGTTCCTGTTAGCGGGGTCCACCTGAGCTGACAGCCGCCAGCTGTCACTCAAGTCAGGTGCGGGTAGTACGAGACCCCCTGTACTGTCCGTAGTTGGCCGAGGCCGGAAATGGAACTTCCAGACGACCAGGATCTTCAAGCAACATGAGGTAGTCGCCGGAATCTACAGCAACGAAATGTCACCAGGAACGAACGATAGAAGATATTTATAGAAAAGTTTCATATAAAAATTAATCCTATTAATATAGTAAACTGTGTTAACTCGGAACAGTTAGTTAGTTAAATTTTCCATCTGATAGTAAGCACCTATACACCTTCGGAAAATTCTCTGGACCAGTATTAAATGTTGAAAACTAGAACTAGTGAAATAGAGAAATAAATCTAGAAAGTGAACATCTAGAAAATTGTTACTAGAAAATGACCCTGTCTCTAGATAAGTTGTATGAGTAAGCTGATTTGAGAACCATCTAGTAGGATCTCTAGAATCGTGGATCAGTGGGGAACTTTATCTAGATTTTTCTAGACCTTAGATACTGATAGTTATATAAATATACTTTTTAAATTTTTTTTGAGGTTTACTGAACAATAAGGGTGTGGTACACAGTCTGAAAAATGTGTTCACCCGCTGTTGTTGTGGACTTGAGTATGAACTCTGGGACATTGGGAGTTGAGGAACTTATATCCAGTATGTTGTTGTTGGTTAAGAGACATGTCTGTGGACATTGAATTTTCCAGCATTGTCCCATGTCCCAGCATTGACATGCTGGGACACCTTTTAGGGGTGCCATTTTTAGTTTTGGAGGATTGTATGGAATTAGTTAGGATTAGATAAGTATTTCTGTTGTTTTGAAGCATTGGGTCATTTATTGTTGAGTTAAATGTTGTTTTTGGAGTTAATGATTATGATAGGGCAGGGTTCTGGATAAGAATTTTGTGTCTTAAACTTCTTTACACACAAATTTCTTAATTTCCGAAGAGGGGGAGTTGTAATGGTATATGCACACCATAGCCCCTTTCCCCTTCCCTCGCTTGCCTACCCTCCCTTGGGTCATTTCTGTCTTTTGTCACGGGGTCATAAACAGCTTGAAGCCACTTGCTCCCTCTCTCTCCTGTCCTCCGGGCCAGTGACGAATTTGGGTATATTACCCCCAGGGCTAATAAACTTGTGATCTCAAGTTACACGTGGGTGTCCAGCCAGGAAAGTCGTTGGTGTCTTCCCAGTTTTTGGAGTTTTCTGTCAAGAGGAATTGACCCTTATGGTCAAGCCTGATCCGGATTGGTAAAAGACATGTAGGCCTGGGAAGGCGGAGCCTCACAGGGTAGTGCCTGCCCATGCCATTGGCCCGGTTTCTAGAGCACCTAGTCATGGTAAAATCCATTGGCCATAGGCTTGGGATAGGCGGAGTTAATGTGGGCCTAGGAACTAGAGGGTGGAGCCTGTTCCACTGGTGAGCGTTTTTAAGAAAGAAGTGTTAGTGTGTCTGGGGACCTCGGCTGAGGTACATACAGGTCAACTGACCTGTGGGCAGCCAATCAACATCCTTTGGCAAGCTGCAGTATTGAAGGTATAGTGCACTTGAGTTCATGTCCATAGTAAATATCCATTGTGCCTCTAGGGGAATAGAATAGGGGATATGTTCAAATTGTCTTAATTTACATAGTTCATAAAATAAATTGTATAACTTGTTCAGTGGTATTCACTTAACTCCCCTTTGATATATTTTTGCTACTTGTCGTTTTTATGTGTTGAATTGGAAACTCCCCCATGTTCTCCTACAGTTAATAGATACTAAAGTTGCCCTTGGATTTTAAATACGTAACGTAAATTAAACGAACTAATTTTCCCAAAAATTTAATACTGAAATTCATACTACCCTTTGAGTTCCCTGATTATTGAGTCCCTTCCTTCCTAGGCTCTCAATAATTTTAGACACATTCATTTATGTTTGAAAGGTGGTGGCAGTGTTTAATGTTTTTTTTATTTTATAATTAGTAATAAATTAATAACCCCTATCCTTGTTATGTCCTCCTCATTTAATATTCCGTTTATATTCGTGACCGTCCAGTGAGGGGTCATACTGGACTGAAACAGAGTTAAGCTGGGGTATTGAGCGAAGAGAGAGCCGTTCACAGAGTACAGAGAAGGGTCACCATTAAAAGATTCAGGGTGATAACAAAAGGGACATTGAGGGTTATTACATATAGTTCATCTATCTGTCAGTCTACCTATCCATCTATCTAACCACCTATCTATCCATCTATTTAAAAATAAATTCACCAATCCATGTTCCCATTTTGCCTTCACATATCCATCTATCCGATTATGCACCCATTCATCTATCATTCTCTCAATATGTCTATTCATGTATCGATTCATCTAACTTACCATCTATTCATCTTTTTGTCAATCTATCCACATTATATATATATATATATATATATATATATATATATATATATATATATATATATATATATATATATATATATATATATATATATATATATATATATATATATATATATATATATATATATATATATATATATATATATTATTAAATATGACCGAAAAAGTAAGATTAATAATTCTAACACGAATTTTCTCAATCTTTCGTACATTTCTTTTCACTGTTGGTGGTAATTCAAAAATCAATTCTCCAAAATTCATTTTTATTTCTAGTCTGACGCGACACTTGAGCGCGTTTCGTAAAACTTATTACATTTTCAAAGACTTTAGTTAACACATACACAACTGAATAGAACTTACACATCTCCGATTTGTTTATATCTAGTTTTGAGTGAGGTGGATGGGGTGAGGTGGTTTTAATAGGGTATTAAATTCATCAACACAAGACAGAACACGAAACAATGGGTATTGAATAGAAGTGATTGCAGAATGCCTATTGGTCCATATTTCTTGATGCTTCTTAGAAGCATCAAGTTCCTAAGTTCCTAACTTGTGTGTACTCACCTAGTTGTGTTTGCGGGGGTTGAGCTCTGGCTCTTTGGTCCCGCCTCTCAACCGTCAATCAACAGGTGTACAGATTCCTGAGCTTATCGGGCTCTGTCATATCTACACTTGAAACTGTGTATGGAGTCAGCCTGCACCACATCACTTCCTAATGCATTCCATTTGTCAACCACTCTGACACTAAAAAAGTTCTTTCTAATATCTCTGTGGCTCATTTGGGCACTCAGTTTCCACCTGTGTCCCCTTGTGCGTGTTCCCCTTGTGTTAAATAGACTGTCTTTATCTACCCTATCAATCCCCTTCAGAATCTTGAATGTGGTGATCATGTCCCCCCTTGTCGGAAAATCCGACACCATTTAATCATACAGATAATAGCTGTATTACCCACAAGTTACCCATAGAAAACGTAACTTGTAGTGGAATTACCATCTAAAGAAAACGGGATATCATCACCACATACTATTATAATTCACCAGCTATTTTGCTGGGAATTATTCTTAAATACATTAGTCTTTGGATTTTACCATCATAAAAACATCTTATATAAATTAACTTAATTATCAATAATAAAGTAGAGTAATTGTGACCCTTCTATCACTTTCTGAAATCTGGACAAAGTAGGCCAGGGGTCAGGGAGGAAGATAGGAGCCATTGTTGTGTCACCTCCGAGACGTGTGGAGCAAATTTGGCTACTATCATTCTGGACAATGTCGGCCAGTAACGTCAATAGTATGGAGTGTTAAACAGCCATTGTATATACTAGACCAGAGGCTCACACGGGAGCAAATTCGGCTCCTGTTAATTTTACTTGGACGTAGTGTTATGGAAACCAAAGGTACCATTGTCAACACGCTGTCTACAAATTCAAGTTAAGTGTCTATCCGAAACCCGTTTATCATTCATTTATGGCCATTAATGTCAGGATATAGGGTGACCCGGTTAGATCACGTGGAAGCCTCAAACTAAAGGTAATTAAGCCAGGTCTTCATGTTCCATGTACTGTGTAGTGTTTTCTCTGATATACTTGTCATATATAGGATTCTGGCTTCATAGCTAGCGCACTTTTGACAGGTCAAGACGAGGAAGGAAGATTTGTGCACCAGTTACTGGGTGATATGGAAGCTACCTCAAAGAGGATAATTTGGTGTCTACACCCTAGTTATACCTGGTGGACTAACCTGCTGTACTATAAGATAAGGAACCTTTTCAATGTATGTAGTTAATTTTGTAGTTTGATTGGCTGCATATATATATAAACTATTAAACCCCCCCTAATGTGTAGAGGATCGATTTGTGAGATTATGAGATTATTGCAGAAATACAGTCCACTTATCATTATACAAATTGCTATCGAAGTATATAAATTAACGTAAATATAAATTCATATAAATTAAATAAATATAAATCTCACAGGTCGGTTCCCACACCCCTAACTCTTCTGTCTTCCAGCGAAGTGAGGTTTAATTCCCGTAGTCTCTCCTCGTAGCTCATACCTCTCAGCTCGGGTACTAGTCTGGTGGCAAACCTTTGAACCTTTTCCAGTTTAGTCTTATCCTTGACTAGATATGGACTCGATGCTGGGGCTGCATACTCCAGGATTGGCCTGACATATGTGGTATACAAAGTTCTGAATGATTCTTTACACAAGTTTCTGAATGCCGTTCGTATGTTGGCCAGCCTGGCATATGCCGCTGATGTTATCCGCTTGATATGTGCTGCAGGAGACAGGTCTGGCGTGATATCAACCCCCAAGTCTTTTTCCTTCTCTGACTCCTGAAGAATTTCCTCTCCCAGATGATACCTTGTATCTGGCCTCCTGCTCCCTACACCTATCTTCATTACATTACATTTGGTTGGGTTAAACTCTAACAACCATTTGTTCGACCATGCCTTCAGCTTGTCTAGGTCTTCTTGAAGCCTCAAACAGCCCTCTTCTGTTTTAATCCTTCTCATAATTGTGTGTGTGTGTGTGTGTGTGTGTGTGTGTGTGTGTGTGTGTGTGTGTGTGTGTGTGTGTGTGTGTGTGTGTGTGTGTGTGTGTGTGTGTGTGTGTGCGTGCGTGTGCGTGTGTGTGTGTGTATCACGAAAATAAACACGTGATTAAAAATGTGACAGTGTCAGACCACGGAGGAAAATTGAAACAGGAATTTCCTTAAGTACTTTCGTATATTAATACATCTTCAGAAGGAGTGGTTTTACAGGTCGAGTACTGGACATAAATAGGCAGGAGAGAGTGGTGGAGTGAGGTGAGGTATAATACGTGGACACTGCAGAGGGCCTATTGGCCCATCCGATGCAGCAACCACACACAGACCAACACATAGATAATTAGAGCATAAAATAGTAAATATTTACAATGAATTAGTGAGACAAATGTGTTCCAATGATCCTACTTAAATCGCCCTTTAATTGATCTATTAAAAATGGATCTAAGTTATATAGACCACTGCTGATGTTCTAATTACTTTCTTTTGTGATCTGTATCAAAGCAGATTCAATTATGTTTCTGTTATAGGTGCTTTTACAATTCGTTATTGAAGACGCACTCTCCCAATCAATTTGGTGAGCATCTTCTGACAGATGAACAAACAAAGCATTAGACAATTGGCCATGTCTTACAGAGTATTTATGTTGCGAAATTCTACATTTCAAATCTTTAGATGTTTGCCCAACATAGAACTTATTACAGTCTTTACAATGTATTTTATAAATGACACAACTATCACTACGAGGGCTGTTCCTAACTAATAGCTTACCTGTCTCTGGCAACACGGTCAGCTGACTGGGTCCACTCCTCTAGCGCGAGCACACACCTCGCGCCTCTGGCAGCACGATCAGCTGACAGTTCCAGCTGTCAGGACCTCGTGATTTTCCCACGCCTCTAGCAAGGCGATCAGCTGGACATTCAGAGTACGTTGGTGGCTCCTTGCACACTGACTACCCTTCCAGGATCACTAACATCATCACGTTAATGCTCACACGCACCAACTCATGCCTAAATGCTTTTGGCCCCTAACCTAATATTCTATCACTTAGACAATAAAATGAGAAGAAATGTTCACAACATACAAAATACTCTAGCTCGCCTAGCTCAAAAGGGGTAAGGGAGGGACATGTATCTACCTTATTTCACTCCAACCACGAAGCTGACTCGTCCTCTGTTGAGGGATGTTGAGGAGCCTGGTCCTGGCTTCTGGTCTTCTGATGAACAGTTCCCACACACACACAGGTTCCTCCGTCGCCTTCGTGGTAACGCGTCCTCGCCGTGCTCACATTCAACAGATAATGCCTTCCTCCTCCTATTCTCTGGGGTACTGGAGACAGGTACCTCCGTCGTCGTCCTCCACACTCACTGGCACTGCCGACTCCTCACAGTCCAGCACAGCTTCCCCTCGCCTTAACTGCCTGTAGATTTGTGCCCGGCCCCAGCTTCTCGTTTGATGTGTAAGACGTGGTCCTCTAGTGGGCGTCTCAGACGTCACCAGCCCAACGTTCCCTCTGCTGCAGACTCTTGATAGAGCTCTTTGCTCTCTAATCCGGCCCGTCCTTGCTTCTGGGCACTCAACGGAAGTTGGATGGCTTCTCAGACTGTCTGCAGAATCGAAGCGAAGCTTAAATCTACTTGTAAGGGATCTCTAGATCCGGAGCTCAACTGAGCGCGTCTTACCTCTTTGACAGCTCGTGATGTACTCTTCCCGCCCAGGCACCAATCGCCCCGAGCCCTCCACCTCGTGACGTCACACCGCCTGAGGGCTCTCGTCTTTGGTCACCTCTGGCACGTGACCTTCCCTGGCCAGTCAGGTGCCGGGAAGCGTCACGACGTCTTGGCGGGAAACAGGATGGCTCGACACCGTCCTGTGCCTCAAAAGGCGTAACCCCTTTGCATTTTCAAACTTAGCTGGCCACTTTTCAGCCAGCAATATCACGCTCCACGCTTTCCCACACATGAAAATGTTCCCTGAGAAAACTTAGGCTACGGAGATATGACTCTTCTAAGCTGGGAAGGAAGAAATACAGGGGTGGACACAGTCACAATATATATATATATATATATATATATATATATATATATATATATATATATATATATATATATATATATATATTTATATATATATACTATATATATATATATATATATATATATATATATATATATATATATATATATATATATATATATTGTGACGGTAAAGCGTTGGTGTTCGGCTGTTTTAAAAGCTGGGGCCAGGGCCTCGTCACATAACAAAAAAAAAAAAAGAGAAGTTTGTCCTTTCGTCTGTGGTAAGGTAATGGGAAGACACACAAACACAAAGTATATAAACAATGAAATTTTAATTGCTCTAGAAAACAAGACATGAATAAAGACAATCTCATAAAATTCAGGACAAATCAACAAACAAAATAACATGAATAATAACTGGCAATGAAAAGTTACTCGAAGACCAGAATGCATGTTATAGTGATAGCAATATAAATAAATTAAGTGAGGTGCTGGAATACTGGCTTCAAGCTGCCACCTCCCTTAGTACATGAAAGCCAAGGCTTAGTCTACTAGCGAGAGATGTCAACTCCAAGGAGCACAGAGATATTCTGACGAGTACGGCGTGCTGCTGCCCAGACGACGACTCTTGGTGGTAGCGTGAGTGCAGATGCGGCGAGACACCAGCCAATCGGCAACAGGCAGGCGGAGTATGAGCAGTTTGCTGGTTACGGCGGCTGTAGCCGGTGTCGGGGTGTGCATGGTACGATTTGCTTCCTGGGCAAAACGTTTGGCGATACTGGTGGACGTATCTTCTATATAGTATCTTGTACTTGAACGACGTAATGATGTAGGGAAGAGCAGGCTCAATCTCTCTTGAAAGAGATTATCGTCACAATATATATATATATATATATATATATATATATATATATATATATATATATATATATATATTATATATATATATATATATATATATATATATATATATGCGAACAAGCCTGAATGGTCCCCAGGACTATATGCGAATGAAAACTCACACCCCAGAAGTGACTCGAACCCATACTCCCAGAAGCAACGCAACTGGTAACTACAGGGCGCCTTAATCCGCTTGACCATCACGGCCGTCAAAAGGAAGTGATAGCCGAGGCTATTTGAGCCACTTCCCCGACGGCAACTCGGATGGTAATCTTGGGCATAGCATTTCACCAAATCACCTCATTCTTTGGGGCACACGTGAGGAACACAAATGCGAACAAGCCTGAATGGTCCCCAGGACTATATGCGAATGAAAACTCACACCCCAGAAGTGACTCGAACCCATACTCCCAGAAGCAACGCAACTGGTAACTACAGGGCGCCTTAATCCGCTTGACCATCACGGCCGTCAAAAGGAAGTGATAGCCGAGGCTATTTGAGCCACTTCCCCGACGGCAACTCGGATGGTAATCTTGGGCATAGCATTTCACCAAATCACCTCATTCTTTGGGGCACACGTGAGGAACACAAATGCGAACAAGCCTGAATGGTCCCCAGGACTATATGCGAATGAAAACTCACACCCCAGAATATATATATATTCATATATATATATATATATATATATATATATATATATATATATGTATATATATATGTATATATATATATATATATATATATATATATATATATATATATATATATATATATATATATATATATATATATATATATATATGTGTGTGTGTATATCACGAAAATAAACACGTGATTAAGAATGTGACAATGTCAGACCACGGAGGAAAAATGAAACAGGAATTTCCTTAAGTACTTTCGTATTGTAAATACATCTTCAGAAGGTCTGAAGATGTTACCTGGTTGATACCTGGTTGATGGGGTTCTGGGAGTTCGTCTATTCCCCAAGCCCGGCCCGAGGCCAGGCTCGACTTGTGAGAGTTTGGTCCACCAGGCTGTTGCTTGGAGCGGCCCGCAGGCCCACATACCCACCACAGCCCGGTTGGTCCGGCACTCCTTGGAGGAATAAATCTAGTTTCCTCTTGAAAATGTCCACGGTTGTTCCGGCAATATTTCTTATGCTTGCTGGGAGGACGTTGAACAACCGCGGACCTCTGATGTTTATACAGTGTTCTCTGATTGTGCCTATGGCACCTCTGCTCTTCATTGGTTCTATTCTACATTTTCTTCCATGTCGTTCACTCCAGTACGTTGTTATTTTACTGTGTAGATTTGGTACTTGGCCCTCCAGTATCTTCCAGGTGTATATTATTTGATATCTCTCTCGTCTTCTTTCTAGTGAGTACATTTGGAGGGCTTTGAGACGATCCCAATAATTTAGGTGCTTTATTGCGTCTATGCGTGCCGTATATGTTCTCTGTATTCCCTCTATTTCAGCAATCTCTCCTGCTTTGAAGGGGGAAGTGAGTACTGAGCAGTACTCAAGACGGGACAACACAAGTGCCTTGAAGAGTACAACCATTGTGATGGGATCCCTGGATTTGAAAGTTCTCGTAATCCATCCTATCATTTTTCTGGCTGTCGCAATATTTGCTTGGTTATGCTCCTTAAACGTTAGGTCGTCAGACATTATTATTCCCAAATCCTTTACATGCTGTTTTCCTACTATGGGTACATTTGATTGTGTTTTGTACTCTGTATTATGTTTAAGGTCCTCATTTTTACCGTACCTGAGTACCTGGAATTTATCACTGTTAAACATCATGTTATTTTCTGATGCCCAGTCGAAAACTTTATTAATATCAGCTTGAAGTTTTTCAATGTCCTCAGCCGAGGTAATTTTCATACTGATTTTTGTGTCATCTGCAAAGGATGATACGAAGCTGTGACTTGTATTTTTGTCTATATCTGATATGAGAATAAGGAAAAGCAGTGGTGCAAGGACTGTACCCTGAGGTACAGAGCTTTTCACTGCACTTGGACTAGATTTTATATGGTTGACAGTTACTCGCTGAGTCCTGTTTGACAGAAAACTGAGTATCCAGCGTCCTACTTTACCGGTTATTCCCATTGACTTCATTTTGTGTGCTATCACGCCATGGTCACATTTATCGAAGGCCTTTGCGAAGTCCGTGTATATCACATCAGCATTCTGTTTCTCTTCTAATGCCTCAGTGACTTTGTCGTAGTGCTCAAGTAGCTGTGAGAGGCACGATCTTCCCGCTCGAAATCCATGTTGACCTGGGTTATGAAGGTCATTGGTCTCCATGAAATTGGTGACCTGACTCCTAATCACTCTCTCAAATACTTTTATGATGTGCGATGTTAGTGCAACTGGTCTATAATTTTTTGCCAATGCTTTGCTCCCTCCCTTGTGTAGAGGGGCTATGTCTGCTACTTTAAGTGCATCTGGTATCTCCCCCGTGTCCAAGCTCTTCCTCCACACTATACTGAGTGCCTGTGCTACCGGCACTTTGCATTTCTTTATAAATATTGAATTCCATGAGTCTGGACCTGGGGCCGAGTGCATGGGCATGTTTTCAATTTCTTTTTCAAAATTTAGTGCGCTCGTGTTTATATCAGTTATATTTACCGGGGTTTGAATATCCCACATAAAGAAATTGTCTGGATCTTCCACCTTCATGTTGTTTATTGGAGTGCTAAACATGTCCTCATACTGCTTTTTTAGGATTTCACTAATTTCTTTGTCATCCTCCGTGTATGAACCTTCACTTGTACGAATAGGTCCAATACTGGCAGTGGTTTTTGCTTTTGATTTCGCATATGAGAAAAAATATTTTGGATTTTTCTTTATTTCCTGAATTGCTTTCTGTTCTAACTGCCTTTCTTCAGTTTCATATGAGTGTTTCAATTTCCGCTCGATTTCTTCAATCTCCCTATTTAAATTATTCCTTCTTTGACGGGAAATTCGTGTCTGCATAAGCAGTTCCGTTATTTTTTTCCTGCGTTTATAGTGTCGTCTGCGTTCTCTTTCTACATTAGATCTCTTTCTGGCTTTCCTCAAAGGAACATGTTTCAGACAGACTTGATACGCTTCTGAAGTAAGTTTTTCTATTCCTTCTATAGGACTTGTATTATTTAGAACAGTTCCCCATGGAATGTTTGTAAGTTCCCTGTTTATTATCTACCAGTCTATCCTTTTATTATTAAAATTGAATTTACTGAGGTGGGGTGGTTCAAATAGCCTCGGCTATCACCTCATTATGTCCGGTCGTGATGGTCAAGTGGATTAAGGCGTCTTGTACATACCAGTTGCGTTGCTCCTGGGAGTATGGGTTCGAGTCACTTCTGGGGTGTGAGTTTTCAGTTGCATATTGTCCTGGGGACCATTCAGGCTTGTTCGCATATATATATATATATATATATATATATATATATATATATATATATATATATATATATATATATATATATATACATATATATATATATATATATATATATATATATATATATATATATATATATATATATATATATATATATATATATATATATATATATATATATTAGTATATTTTGGTAGCAGTCTTTCCTGTAGACATATATTATTAAATATGACCGAAAAAGTAAGATTAATAATTCTAACACGAATTTTCTCAATCTTTCGTACATTTCGTTTCACTGTTGAGGTAAATCAAAAATCAATTCTCCAAAATTCGTGAGAAAATTCGTGTTAGAATTATTAATCTTACTTTTTCGGTCATATTTAATAATATATATATATATATAAATATATATATATATATATATATATATATATATATATATATATATATATATATATATATATATATATATATATATATATATATATATATATATATATATATATATCGTACCTAGTAGCTAGAACGCACTTCTCAGCCTACTATGCAAGGCCCGATTTGCCTAATAAGCCAAATTTTCACGAATTAATTGTTTTTCGACTACCTAACCTACATAACCTAACTTTTTCGGCTACCTAACCTAACCTAACATATAAAGATAGGTTAGGTAGGGATGGTTAGGTTCGGTCATATATCTACATTATTTTTAACTCCAATAAAATAAAATTGACCTCATACATAATGAAATAGATAGCTTTATCATTTCATAAGAAAAAATTAGAGAAAACTTGGCTTATTAAGCAAATCGGGCCTTGCATAGTAGGCTGAGAAGTGCGTTCTGGCTACTAGGTACGACATATATATATATAAATATATTAGTATATTTTGGTAGCAGTCTTTCCTGTAGACATATATTATTAAATATGACCGAAAAAGTAAGATTAATAATTCTAACACGAATTTTCTCAATCCTTCGTACATTATGCTTCACTGTTGGAGGTAAATCAAAAATCACTTCTCCAAAATTCATTTTTATTTCTAGTCTGACGCGACACGGGCGCGTTTCGTAAAATTTATTACATTTTCAAAGACTTCACAAATACACAACTGATTAGAACTTGCGTTTCCCTGATTTTATATCTACATTTGAGTGAGGTGGGAAGGGTGATGTGGCATTACATTTGAGTGAGGTGGGAAGGATGATGTGGCATTAACACAAGACAGAACACTAGAGGATATTAATAGGGTATTAAAAGTATCAACACAAGACAGAACACGAAAAAATGGGTATTGAATAGAAGTGTTTGTAGAAAGCCTATTGGTCCATATTTCTTTATGCTTCTATATTGGAGCGGAGTCTTGAGGTGGGTAGAATATAGTGGTGCAATAATTGGCTGTTGATTGCTGGTGTTGACTTCTTGATGTGTAGTGCCTCGCAAACGTCAAGCCGCCTGCTGTCGCTGTATCTATCGATGATTTCTGTGTTGTTTACTAGGATTTCTCTGGCGATGGTTTGGTTATGGGAAGAGATTATATGTTCCTTAATGGAGCCCTGTTGTTTATGCATCGTTAACCGCCTAGAAAGAGATGTTGTTGTCTTGCCTATATACTGGGTTTTTTGGAGCTTACAGTCCCCAAGTGGGCATTTGAAGGCATAGACGACGTTAGTCTCTTTTAAAGCGTTCTGTTTCGTGTCTGGAGAGTTTCTCATGAGTAGGCTGGCCGTTTTTCTGGTTTTATAGTAAATCGTCAGTTGTATCCTCTGATTTTTGTCTGTAGGGATAACGTTTCTATTAACAATATCTTTCAGGACCCTTTCCTCTGTTTTATGAGCTGTGGAAAAGAAGTTCCTGTAAAATAGTCTAATAGGGGGTATAGGTGTTGTGTTAGTTGTCTCTTCGGAGGTTGCATGGCTTTTCACTTTCCTTCTTATGATGTCTTCGATGAAACCATTGGGGAAGCCGTTATTGACTAGAACCTGCCTTACCCTACAGAGTTCTTCGTCGACTTGCTTCCATTCTGAGCTGTGGCTGAGAGCACGGTCGACGTATGCGTTAACAACACTCCTCTTGTACCTGTCAGGGCAGTCGCTGTTGGCATTTAGGCACATTCCTAAATGTGCCATAAACTGCCATGTTATGTCCAGACCGAGTGAAATGGCCCGGAAAGTGGAGTTGGAAATTCTGTTGGACGACATATTCGACCTCGAGACACAAAAGAAGGTCACTACCAAAAATACCTTACAAGCAGAACTTATTGCAGAAGGAGGAAAGAATCGAGGCAACTACAGAAGCACCATACTGTCCCCCGAGCTTAGAGCGGCAGCTAAAAGCCTTCGTGAGAACAAGGAGATAGTTGTCAGGAGAGGTGACAAGTCGCCAATATATGTCATTCTTAAAAAAGACGAATATCTGGCGAAAATGAACATCATACTCTCTGACCAAACTAAGTTCCAAAGGGTAACGAAGGACACTACAGCCGAATTAAAAGCAAAGGTCAACAAACTGATCGAAACTGTGAACGCCAAGAAATCCGGACTCCACCTGCCAAAGATCATTGGGGAATATAAACCTGGATATGCGTATGGAAATGTCAAGACGCACAAGCCTGGAAACCCACTTCGGCCAATCATTAGCCAGATACCCACACCCACGTACAGATTGGCGAAGCGACTCAACGGCCTGCTGACTCCTTATGTTCCTTGCGCCTTCAGCCTGAAGTCTCCAAAGGAATTTGTGGACTTACTGCGGGGCGCACGGGCCACAGGGATAAGAGCCTCGTTGGACGTAGAATTGCTGTTCACCAACGTACCTGTGGACGAGACAATCGGAATGATAGCCGACAGAGTGTATCGTGATCCAGCCTGTACTCCTCTTGACATGCCAGAAAGTATTCTGAGGAAACTACTCCAAGCTTGTACTAAAGAGGCACCCTTCTTGAGCCCGGATGGGCACATGTATAAGCAAGTAGATGGGGTCGCCATGGGTTCTCCCCTAGGTGTCCTGTTTGCAAACTTCTACATGGGTACCATCGAGCAAAAAGTCTTAGTCGACATGAACTTGAAACCGGCCATATACTGCAGGTATGTTGACGACATTTTTACACAGGTACCTGATGTCAGACATCTGCAGGAGCTGAAGGAGGCATTTGAGCAGAGTTCCGTGCTGCGTTTCACTTACGAGACGGAAAAGGATGGGAAGCTGCCTTTTCTAGATGTAACAGTCATGGAAAAAGGCGGAGGTTTCCACACTGCAGTCTACACAAAGGAAACAAACATAGGAATGTGCCTAAATGCCAACAGCGACTGCCCTGACAGGTACAAGAGGAGTGTTGTTAACGCATACGTCGACCGTGCTCTCAGCCACAGCTCAGAATGGAAGCAAGTCGACGAAGAACTCTGTAGGGTAAGGCAGGTTCTAGTCAATAACGGCTTCCCCAATGGTTTCATCGAAGACATCATAAGAAGGAAAGTGAAAAGCCATGCAACCTCCGAAGAGACAACTAACACAACACCTATACCCCCTATTAGACTATTTTACAGGAACTTCTTTTCCACAGCTCATAAAACAGAGGAAAGGGTCCTGAAAGATATTGTTAATAGAAACGTTATCCCTACAGACAAAAATCAGAGGATACAACTGACGATTTACTATAAAACCAGAAAAACGGCCAGCCTACTCATGAGAAACTCTCCAGACACGAAACAGAACGCTTTAAAAGAGACTAACGTCGTCTATGCCTTCAAATGCCCACTTGGGGACTGTAAGCTCCAAAAAACCCATTATATAGGCAAGACAACAACATCTCTTTCTAGGCGGTTAACGATGCATAAACAACAGGGCTCCATTAAGGAACATATAATCTCTTCCCATAACCAAACCATCGCCAGAGAAATCCTAGTAAACAACACAGAAATCATCGATAGATACAGCGACAGCAGGCGGCTTGACGTTTGCGAGGCACTACACATCAAGAAGTCAACACCAGCAATCAACAGCCAATTATTGCACCACTATATTCTACCCACCTCAAGACTCCGCTCCAATATAGAAGCATCAAGAAATATGGACCAATAGGCTTTCTACAAACACTTCTATTCAATACCCATTTTTTCGTGTTCTGTCTTGTGTTGATACTTTTAATACCCTATTAATATCCTCTAGTGTTCTGTCTTGTGTTAATGCCACATCATCCTTCCCACCTCACTCAAATGTAATGCCACATCACCCTTCCCACCTCACTCAAATGTAGATATAAAATCAGGGAAACGCAAGTTCTAATCAGTTGTGTATTTGTGAAGTCTTTGAAAATGTAATAAGTTTTACGAAACGCGCCCGTGTCGCGTCAGACTAGAAATAAAAATGAATTTTGGAGAAGTGATTTTTGATTTACCTCCAACAGTGAAGCATAATGTACGAAGGATTGAGAAAATTCGTGTTAGAATTATTAATCTTACTTTTTCGGTCATATAAATATATATATATATATATATATATATATATATATATATATATATATATATATATATATATGCGAACAAGCCTGAATGGTCCCCAGGACTATATGCGAATGAAAACTCACACCCCAGAAGTGACTCGAACCCATACTCCCAGAAGTTACCAGTTGTAGTTACCAGTTGTGTTGCTTCTGGGAGTATGGGTTCGAGTCACTTCTGGGGTGTGAGTTTTCATTCGCATATAGTCCTGGGGACCATTCAGGCTTGTTCGCATTTGTGTTCCTCACGTGTGCCCCAAAGAATGAGGTGATTTGGTGAAATGCTATGCCCAAGATTACCATCCGAGTTGCCGTCGGGGAAGAGGCTCAAATAGCCTCGGCTATCACTTCCTTTTTGACGGCCGTGATGGTCAAGCGGATTAAGGCGCCCTGTAGTTACCAGTTGTGTTGCTTCTGGGAGTATGGGTTCGAGTCACTTCTGGGGTGTGAGTTTTCATTCGCATATAGTCCTGGGGACCATTCAGGCTTGTTCGCATTTGTGTTCCTCACGTGTGCCCCAAAGAATGAGGTGATTTGGTGAAATGCTATGCCCAAGATTACCATCCGAGTTGCCGTCGGGGAAGTGGCTCAAATAGCCTCGGCTATCACTTCCTTTTTGACGGCCGTGATGGTCAAGCGGATTAAGGCGCCCTGTAGTTACCAGTTGTGTTGCTTCTGGGAGTATGGGTTCGAGTCACTTCTGGGGTGTGAGTTTTCATTCATATATATATATATATATATATATATATATATATATATATATATATATATATATATACATATATATATCTTCCTCTAAAGATTGGGATAAGCAAATAGATTTAATCATGTGTATATTTAGAAGTTTTCCCAATGAGTCTCTAGGAGTATCTCCTTATGAGATGCTCTACGGACGTAAGTGCCGTACTCCTCTCAAAGCTTTTAAAGACTCTCTACGTGATGCCACCTTCAGTGAGCATCAGAATGTGCCCCAGTTTCTCCAAAACCTACAACACATTCTAGAGAGGGTGCATAACTTTGCTAAGGATAATCTACTGAAAGCGCAGGAGAGGATGAAGACTCATTACGACCAGAACAGCAAATTAAGGAAATTTAAACCGGGAGACTTCGTGCTGGCCTATTTCCCTATCCCAGGCTCTCCCTTGCAAAACAGGTTTTCAGGACCCTACCGCATCAAGGAGTGCAGAAACAACCACAACTACGTTCTAGAGACTCCAGATAGGCGGCGGAAGACCCAGTTGTGCCACGTCAACCTCCTGAAGCTATATAACGGTACTCCTCCCACTGTATTGATAACATATTCTTCCTTTAAAAGTCCATACATCCACAGTGAGACCTTCCCTGCTTCTCCTCCCGAAAGCACTGACACTGAGTCAGCGCTTTCCAATTCGGAAATCCTAACTGATCTTCGTAACTATTTTCAGGACCATAATAGTGCTCCTTCGCCATATTCTAATCCTATTCTCACCTCGTCAGATATCACCAAGCCTTTCATCCTCCATGTAGACGCCAGTGGTACCGGCATCGGGGGTGACCTAATACAGCAACGAGGCGAGGAGAATATACCTGTTAGCGACTACAGCTACAGGGAACTACAGCACAATCGACAGGGAGCTACTAATCGTCCTGAACTTGCAGCACTTCAAACAATACCTGAAAAGTACTCGGTCTACCATCATCAACACGGACCACAACACCCTACACTTCCTGCAGCAAGCCCAATTCCACACTCAACGCCTTCTACGATGGGCTTGATAACTGCAGAAATTCAACCTGGAGATCTCTACAACAAAGGTTCTGACAACATCATAGCCGACGCCCTCTCCAGAGTCTATGAAGTAGAGGCATCTCCACCTAACACTCTACCACATGAAGACGTAACTTCTTCCGGAACCGCAGGCTTCAGGGGAGAGTTGTGACGATAATCTCTTTCAAGAGAGATTGAGCCTGCTCTTCCCTATATCATTCACGTCATTCTACAAGTACAAGATGCTATATTGAAGATACGTCCACCAGTTTCGCCAAACGTTTTGCTCAGGAAGCAAAGCGTACCTTGCACCACCCGACACACCGACTCCGCCCGTCGTCAACGAGCAAACTACCCATTCTTCGCCTGCCTGCTCCTGATTGACTGGTGTATCGCCGACAACACCTGCACCTGCACTCACGCCTCCTACCTGAGTCGACGTCTGGGCCAGCTCACGCCGTACTCCTCAGAATATATCTGTGCTCTTAGAAGTTGACATCTCTCTCTGGTAGACTAAGCCCTGGTTGACGTGTACTAAGGGAGGTGGCAGCTTTAGGCATTATTCTCAGCACCTGATTATATTACTATTGTCTTGCACTTCATTTTATTTTAGAGTAAATTTCACATTCATTAATTTATTCATGTTTTGTTTGTTGACTTGTTTTGAATTTTATGTAAGCCAAGGGATTGTCTTTGTTCATATCTTGTTTTCTAAAGTAATTAAAATTTCATTGTTTATATTTTGTGTTATGTGTGTCTTCCCATTACCTTACCACAGACAAACAGGCAAGCAGTCTCTTTTTTTTCTGTAAATGTGACAAGGCATTGCCACCTGCCATTGGAGGACAGTCAAACATCAACACTCCAACACTTTACTGTCACACTATATATATATATATATATATATATATATATATATATATATATATATATATATATATATATATATATATATATATATATATATATATATATATATACTATGTATACTATGTATATATATATATATATATATATATATATATATATATATATATATATATATATATATATATATATGCGAACAAGCCTGAATGGTCCCCAGGACAATATGCAACTGAAAACTCACACCCCAGAAGTGACTCGAACCCATACTCCCAGAAGCAACGCAACTGGTATGTACAAGACGCCTTAATCCACTTGACCATCACGACCGGACATAATGCCCAAGATAACTATCTGAGTGCCGGCGGTGGGGTGGTTCAAATAGCCTCGGCTATCACCTCATTATGTCCGGTCGTGATGGTCAAGTGGATTAAGGCGTCTTGTACATACCAGTTGCGTTGCTTCTGGGAGTATGGGTTCGAGTCACTTCTGGGGTGTGAGTTTTCAGTTGCATATTGTCCTGGGGACCATTCAGGCTTGTTCGCATTTGTGTTCCTCACGTGTGCCCCAAAGAATGAGGTGATTTGGTAAAATGCTATGCCCAAGATAACTATCTGAGTGCCGGCGGTGGGGTGGTTCAAATAGCCTCGGCTATCACCTCATTATGTCCGGTCGTGATGGTCAAGTGGATTAAGGCGTCTTGTACATACCAGTTGCGTTGCTTCTGGGAGTATGGGTTCGAGTCACTTCTGGGGTGTGAGTTTTCAGTTCCATATTGTCCTGGGGACCATTCAGGCTTGTTCGCATTTGTGTTCCTCACGTGTGCCCCAAAGAATGAGGTGATTTGGTAAAATGCTATGCCCAAGATAACTATCCGAGTGCCGGCGGTGGGGTGGTTCAAATAGCCTCGGCTATCACCTCATTATGTCCGGTCATGATGGTCAAGTGGATTAAGGCGTCTTGTACATACCAGTTGCGTTGCTTCTGGGAGTATGGGTTCGAGTCACTTCTGGGGTGTGAGTTTTCAGTTGCATATTGTCCTGGGGACCATTCAGGCTTGTTCGCATTTGTGTTCCTCACGTGTGCCCCAAAGAATGAGGTGATTTGGTAAAATGCTATGCCCAAGATAACTATCCGAGTGCCGGCGGTGGGGTGGTTCAAATAGCCTCGGCTATCACCTCATTATGTCCGGTCGTGATGGTCAAGTGGATTAAGGCGTCTTGTACATACCAGTTGCGTTGCTTCTGGGAGTATGGGTTCGAGTCACTTCTGGGGTGTGAGTTTTCAGTTCCATATTGTCCTGGGGACCATTCAGGCTTGTTCGCATTTGTGTTCCTCACGTGTGCCCCAAAGAATGAGGTGATTTGGTAAAATGCTATGCCCAAGATAACTATCCGAGTGCCGGCGGTGGGGTGGTTCAAATAGCCTCGGCTATCACCTCATTATGTCCGGTCGTGATGGTCAAGTGGATTAAGGCGTCTTGTACATACCAGTTGCGTTGCTTCTGGGAGTATGGGTTCGAGTCACTTCTGGGGTGTGAGTTTTCAGTTATATATATATATATTTATATATATATATATATATATATTTATATATATATATATATATGCGAACAAGCCTGAATGGTCCCCAGGACAATATGCAACTGAAAACTCACACCCCAGTTATATATACTTAGTTATATATATATATATATATATATATATATATATATATATATATATATATATATATATATATATATATATATATATATATATATATATATATATATATATATATATACACACACACACATATATATATATATGTGTGTGGTGGCTCGGTGGCTTGGGTGTCCGCACCGCCACCCAAATTGCTGTCCCAGCCTTCCTGTCTTCCTCCTCAGCATCAGATGACCTGGTTAAGGAAATTCTACCTGACACCCTGAGTGATGTAGCGGGGATACAGGACCCCCACTACACGGAATGCGACACGAAATGGGGTGCCATGACAGACCCAGCACTCAGACCAGCCATGCCGAAAGCCAAGAAACAATCCAGTTGGGACAGCCCCATTGTAGACAAAGAAGCCACAGCTTTGCTGGAGGCAGCAACAACCCCCAGTGATCGTGCACGCCTCACAGCTGTGCAGGCTCCCCTTGCAGGGGACTTCCTTCTGGCAGTCCCTATGTCTGCGACAGGCACACGTCTTGATCCGCAGGAGCTCCGTATTGCAGTCGCTCTCCGCCTTGCTGCCCCTATCCACACTGTTCACAGGTGTATTTGCGGCGAGGCAGATGCTGACGAATATGGATTGCATGGCCTTCACTGTGGAAAATCGGGTGGTTGGCACACTAGACACGACAAAGTCAACGACATCATTAAAAGAAGCCTTGCCTCTGCTAAGTGTCCAGCGGAGAGAGAGCCCCGCAACCTACTGAACCGTGACTCTGTTAGCTTTGCCGGCCGACCAGACGGAATCACACTGCGTCCGTGGAAGGGTGGCAGGCAGTTAGCATGGGACTATACTTGCGTATCCACCCTGGCAACGACATACATCACCCTCTCTGCCGGCACGGCGGGAGCCGCAGCGACACACAAAGAAAAACAAAAGTCAGTCAAGTACAGGCAATTAGATCAAAGGTACAATTTCGTTCCAATAGGGTCTGAGTCCCTAGGCCCATGGGGTGAGAGTGCAAGAAGGTTTCTTAAGGATCTTGGTTCCAAGCTCATTGACACCACAAGAGACCCTAGACCAGCAAGTTTTCTCTTTCAGCGCCTCAGTGTCGCGATCCAGAGGGGAAATGCCCGCTGCATCCTCGGTTCCTGCCTGGCGTCGGAGGAGTTCGAGGAAATCTACAGCCTCTAGGAAGCGAATTTTTTCTTGTGTCCTCTTAATGTTTATTTTTTGTATAAAATCAGATATGTAACTGTATAACCTTGCATAATAAAGTGTACATCATAATAAATAAAAAAAAGAGGGTGGTAGGAGAAGTGAACACTCTTTCGTATTCAGAGTTAAATGTCAAGTTTTTCCCTGAGTGCTCTGTGTTCCCTTCTCTGAGGCTGTGGGTCCCTATAATTGCACCAGTGGTGGTACCCCCCTATATATATATATATATATATATATATATATATATATATATATATATATATATATATATATATATATATATATATATATATATATATATATATATATATATATATATATATATGTATATATGTATATATATTGAGATGATAATCTCTTTCAAGAGAGATTGAGCCTGCTCTTCCCTACTTAAAGTTATGTCAAGTTAATAAGTATAAGATGCTACATTCAAGATACGTCACCGGTAGCACAAAACGTTCTGACCAGGAGGCAAAATGTACCCAAGAACCCCCCTACTCCACACATCCTCCACGCCTGCTCGTTGTCAACCACCAAACTACCCATCCCAGCCAGCCTACTCCTGATTGGTGACTCGCCGACTGCGTACCTGCACCCTGCACCTCAGCACCATCTACATGAGTCGACTTCTGAGCCTGACCAGCCATCAACTTCAGAATATTCTTTGTGCTCTAAGAGTTGACATCTCTCTCTGGCATACTAAGCTCTCTGGCTTTCGTATATTAAGGGAGGTCTCAGCTAAAGCCAATATTCTCAGCACCATTTCTCCATTATAATATTTAATCTATTGTGTTTTTGCATTTATCTTTGTAATTTTATTGCACCAGTCATTTACCCGAGATTTGTCTTTATTTTCATTTATGTTTAAAGTAAATGTATTAAAGTTTCATTGTTCATACTTTGTGTTTTACGTGTTCCTCCCTCTAACTTACCACAGACAAAAGGCAAGCAGTCTATCTTTTTTTTGTAAGTGTGACCAGACATTGACACCTGCCATTGGAGGACTGCCGAACATCTACACTCCAACACTTTACCGTCACATTTAATGGGGGCCTGTCCAGGATGCTTCACTCAGGTACTAGTACCAGAACATCAATTTGTGGTAAGTGTACTTCGCTTTGCTAAAGTTGCTTTTCAATATTATCATTAATTTTTATATTTATATGGTGTGGTGTGTATTGTGCATTCCGAGAGTAGCATATGGTGAGTGTGGGATAACTTTGGATTACGTGGTGACTGTAGGCCACAGTCATTCTCTTAATTGGTCATCTCTCCCTCCGTGTTATTACTCGTGTTTACCACCTTTTGTCCCTAGGATATTTCTCACATTATTGGCAGATCATAATTGTGGTACCCTGGTACTTTGGTTAGTCTTCGGGTCAAAGAACCCTATCTTCTGCAATCCGACAGAAGGAGGATACAGAGGGCCATAGTTCCTCTAGCACGGACTACGTTGCTGAGTTGGGACCTCATCAGCAGTTCTCGTCACCAGTTGACACTCGCACCCCTACACATCGGTCACAGATGATGATATTTACTTAGGTAGGGAATTAGCTTTCTTTTTACAGAGCACAAAGTTCGCTAATTCTGTAAGTATCATATTCATTTAGTGGGAAACCCTTGCTTATGTCCTATGGAGACTTGGGAAGGTATGCCTACATTCTTGGACTACCTAATTCACTTTTGGAGCAATTAAATGTTTCATTTGTTTTAGAAACTCAGTTTCACTTATTTAGTAGGATTTTCTTGCCCGTATTCTCTTACATTGAGTACCGGGTATAAGATTTCCTGCGATTTTGATTGACTAATCATTTACCATCCTATAATTAACGTTAATTGTTAAAGATTAAAATTCCACAGGATAGTTACCAGTTGCCACATTATCCTGTTTCTGACATTTACCATATCACAATTATATTCGTTGTACATTTATTTGCTATCTTTCACCATGTTTCGTCTCCAAGCTTTCCGTAACGATCCAGCAGGTGAAATAGGGACCTTATGTCGTGCCAAGAGGACTGAATTACAAACTCTTGCACACGAGTATCAACTAGATGTTCCCCATGGAGCCAATAAAAATGAATTTCATAATTTAATTATGGATCACCTCTTAGATGAAGGGACAATTGACTCTGAAACTCACGAAACTTATTCAATTGCAGATAAACATGATTTGGCCACTATGAAACTTAAAATAGAACTTGCAAAACTTGAGAGGGAGCAACAGCAAGCAGCTCTCCAAATGAAGGAAAGAGAGGCTGCAATCAAGAGAGAAGAACAGGAACGAGAGGCGGACCTAAAAGAACGAGAGTTGGCCCTCAAGGAATGTGAGACTACAATACTCCGTGAGCGTGAGCGAGTACAGCTTGAAGCAAAACAACGCCACCTGGAGATACAACGCGAGCATGAAAAACAGCAAGCGGATATGGTTATAGAATGTCGTCAGCGAGAACTCACGTTGGAAACTACACACCACACTCAACGCCAACAAGCTACCGCCAGTCTTCCAGTAAGTTTCAATATATCCCATGCAAGTAAGTTAATGCCACCATTCGTTGAGACAGAGATTGATGTCTTTTTTACCACCTTTGAGAAACTAGCTAATCAACTTAGCTGGCCTGCTGACCAATGGTCTACCCTTCTCAGAGTGCATCTTGCAGGTAGAGCTGCAGTTACTCTCAGTACCTTATCGTCTGAGAATGACTACCAGACCCTGAAGCAAGCAGTGCTGGAAGCCTACCTTCTCTCCACCGAAAGCTACAGACGAAAATTCCGTGACTATCTAAAGACAAGTACCACCACCATTCTAGAATTTGCCAATACCAAGAAAAGATATTTTATGAAATGGCTGGAAGCAGCACATGTCTCTACATTTGCAGAACTCGTCAACCTCATGCTAGTTGAGGAATTCTTGAGACGTGTTCCCCCTTCCGTCCGTTTATATCTAGCAGATAAAGAAGAAACTGACTACATCAAATGTGCGAAGTCGGCTGACACCTACAGCCTCATCCACCGGCTGACACCTACAGCCTCATCCACCGGCTGACACCATCACCACCTCCCAGTAAGAAGTCTTGGTACAGTTACGATAAAGTGAATACAGAGGAAGTGAGCTCACAGTTGTATTGTAAGTATTGCAAACTCTATGGACATACCATAGATAGATGTGTGAAGGCTCAATACAAAGGAACCACCGAATCACAAAAACCCAAACCAACTCCTCCTAAGTCCGGTAAGCCTGTGATGAATGTTGGTGTTCATGTTAATGATCTTTCTCTTTTCAGTAAACACCTGTATACTGGAACTGTCTCTGCCATCGGTTCAAATCCGGAGGGACGTTTCAAATTGAAGATCTTGAGGGACACAGCGGCTCTTCAGTCCATTATGATGAAATCGGCTGTGCCTAACGTCACCTACACCGGGAAAACCGTCCTTATCACTGACCTCACTGCTACCACTCCATATCCACTCGCCAGAGTCCACCTGGATAGTTCCTTCGTGACCGGTGAAGTCCAAGTCGCCATCAGGGAAAAGTCTTTTCCCATGCCTGGAGTGCAACTTCTCCTGGGCAACGACTTGGCAGAAGATCTGCAACTGTCCAACCTTATCATCACGGACAAACCCCAGGTGTGTACTTCTGTAATGGATAATCCCATCTTTGAATATGTTCCAGCAGAGGTTCAAGAAAGTGATAAAGTTTTTCCTCTGGTTTTGGTGACCACCCATGCACAAGCTGCACGACCGCAACCAGCTGACTCTACTGCTACCGCTGTCCCTCAAGACCCTCAGAATCTACCTCCAAATCTTACAAAGTTGGAGTTCCGTAAGTTACAGAGGGAGGATCAATCATTAACACCATTGTTCTTCCAGGCTGAGACTCAACCTGACAGTATCCCTGGGTTCTTCCTAGAGAATGAGTTGCTCTACCGCAGATACAGACCCAGCAAGCTGAAGGAGGATGACGATTGGGCCAATGTCGAACAACTAGTGATTCCCACCAGCATACGGCCCGATATTCTACACCTGGCCCACGGAGCTCTTTCTCACTATGGTTTTAACAAAACCTACCACGGAATCAGACAAGACTACTACTGGCCAGGTATGGTAAAAGACGTTAAAAAGTACGTACAACAGTTTCATACATGTCAGATGGCAGGTAAACCTAACATCTCTATTCCCCAGGCTCCACTAAAACCCATCCAGGTGCCTGCAGAACCTTTCCACAGGCTCATCATAGACTGTGTTGGTCCTTTACCCCGGACCAGTTCTGGCAACGCATATATATTAACTATCATGTGTCCTACCAACAGATTCCCCATAGCAGGTTCAGTAAAGAACATTACGGCTGCTACTGTGGTGAAACACCTATTGAAGATCTTCACCCAGTATGGATTTCCAAGAGAGGTTCAAAGCGATGTGGCACCAACTTCACCAGTGATCTCTTCAAGAAGACACTGGAGGAGTTCAACATCACACAGGTACTGTCCAGCCCCTATCATCCTGCTTCACAGGGTTCTCTTGAACGTAGTCATCAGACTATTAAAGCACTCCTAAAAAAGTTGTGCAATGACACCTTGAAGGACTGGGATAAACAACTTGATCTCATTATGTGCATTTTCAGAAGTCTCCCCAATGAGTCTCTAGGAGTATCTCCTTATGAGATGCTCTACGGACGTAAGTGCCGTACTCCTCTCAAAGCTTTCAAGGACTCTCTACGTAATGCCACCTTCAGTGACCCTCAGAATGTGCCCCAGTTTCTTCAAAACTTAAAACACATTCTAGAGAGAGTACGTAAATTTGCTAATGACAATCTATTGAAAGCACAGGAGAGGATGAAGACTCATTTTGACCAAAGCAGCAAATTAAGGAAATTTAAACCAGGAGACTTCGTGTTGGCATATTTTCCTATCCCAGGTTCTCCATTGGAAAACAAGTTTTCAGGACCCTACCGCATTAAGGAGTGCAGGAACAACAACATCTACGTTCTTGAGACTCCAGATAGGCGGTGGAAGACCCAACTGTGCCACGTCAACCTCCTGAAGCAGTATCAAGGTATTCCCCCAACTGTGTTGGCATCAGTCTCTACATTTAAAGGTCCATACCTCCACAGTGAAACCTTCCCTGCTTCTTCCGAACTGAGTCGGTGCTATCCAAACCGGAAATCCTACCTGATCTTCATGTCAATTTACAGGACTATAATAGTGCTCCTTTGCCATGTTCTAATCCTATTCTCGCCTCGCCAGATATCACAAAGCCTTTACTCCTCCATGTGGACGCCAGTGGTACCGGCATCGGGGGTGACCTGATGCAACAACGAGGCGAGGAGATTCTACCTGTTAGCTACTACAGTACAAGGAACTACAGCGCGATCGAAAGGGAGCTACTCATCGTCCTGAACTTGCAGCACTTCAAACCATACCTGCAAAGTGCTCGGTCTACCACCATCTACACGGACCACAATCCCCTACGCTTCCTGCAGTGAGCCTAATTCAACAATCGACGGCTTCTACGATGGGCTTAATATCTGCAGAATTTCAACCTGGAGATCTCTACATGAAGGGGTCTGACAACATCATAGCAGACGCCCTCTCCAGAGTCTATGAGGTAGAGGCTGCTCCACCTACCACTCTACCTCCTGAAGACGTAACTTCACCCGGAACCGCAGGCTTCGGGGGAGAGTTGTGACGATAATCTCTTTCAAGAGAGATTGAGCCTGCTCTTCCCTACTTAAAGTTAACAAGTATAAGATGCTACATTCAAGATACGTCACTGGTAGCACAAAACGTTTTGACCAGGAAGCAAAACGTACCCAAGAATCCCCCTACTCCACACACTCTCCACGCCGGCTCATCGTCAACCAGCAAACTACCCATCCCAGCCAGCCTGCTCCTGATTGGTGACTTGCCGACCGCGCACCTGCATCCTGCACCTGATGAATGGCTTCCTGAACCTGGCAGGAATTAACCTCACTGAGGACGAAGTCACTCTCCTAAATCTGGGTATAAACTGTCACGTTATGTCCAGACCGAGTGAGATGGCCCGGAAAGTGGAGTTAGAAATTCTGTTGGACGACATATTCGACCTCGAGACACAACTCCAAAGGAATTTTTTGACTTACTGCGGGGCACACGGGCCACAGGGATAAGAGCCTCGTTGGACGTCGAATCACTGTTTACCAACGTACCTGTGGACGAGACAATCGGGATGATAGCCGACAGAGTGTATCGTGATCCGGCCTGTACTCCTCTTGACATACCAGAAAATATTCTAAGGAAACTACTCCAAGCTTGTACTAAAGAGGCACCCTTCTTGAGCCCGGATGGGCACATGTATAAGCAAGTAGATGGGGTCGCCATGGGTTCTCCCCTAGGTGTCCTGTTTGCAAACTTCTACATGGGTACCATCGAGCAAAAAGTCTTAGTCGACATGAACTTGAAACCGGCCATATACTGCAGGTATGTTGACGACATTTTTACACAGGTACCTGATGTCAGACATCTGCAGGAGCTGAAGGAGGCATTTGAGCAGAGTTCCGTGCTGCGTTTCACTTACGAGATGGAAAAGGATGGGAAGCTGCCCTTTCTAGATGTAACAGTCATGGAAAAGAGCGGAGGTTTCCACACTGCAGTCTACACTAAGGAAACGAACATAGGAATGTGCCTAAATGCCAACAGCGACTGCCCAGACAGGTACAAGAAGAGTGTTGTTAACGCCTATGTCGACTGTGCTCTCAGCCACAGTTCAGAATGGAAGCAAGTCGACGAAGAACTCTGTAGGGTAAGGCAGGTCCTAGTCAACAACGGCTTCTCCAATGGTTTCGTCGAAGACATCATAAGAAGGAAAGTGAAACGCCATGCAACCTCTGAAGAGACAACTAACACAACACCTATACCCCCTATTAGACTATTTTACAGGAACTTCTTTTCCACAGCTCATAAAACGGAGGAAAGGGTCCTGAAAGATATTGTTAATAGAAACGTTATCCCTACAGACAAAAATCAGAGGATACAACTGACGATTTACTATAAAACCAGAAAAACGGCCAGCCTACTCATGAGAAACTCTCCAGACACAAAGCAGAACGCTTTAAAAGAGACCAACGTCGTCTATGCCTTCAAATGCCCTCTTGGGGACTGTAAGCTCCAAAAAAACCTGTATATAGGCAAGACAACAACATCTCTTTCTGGGAGTTTAACGATGCATAAGCAACAGGGCTCCAGTAAGGAACATATAATCTCTTCCCACAACCAAACCATCGCCAGAGAAATCCTAGTAAACAACACAGAAATCATCGATAGACACAGCGATAGCAGGCGGCTTGACGTCTGCGAGGCACTACACATCAAGAAGTCAACACTAGCAATCAACAGCCAATTAATGCACAACTATATTCTACCCACCTCAAGACTCCGTTCCAATATAGAAGCATCAAGAAATATGGACCAATAGGCTTTCTACAATCACTTCCATTCAATACCCATTGTTTCGTGTTCTGTCTTGTGTTTAGGAATTTAATACCCTATTAATACCACCTCACCCCATCCACCTCACTCAAATGTAGATATAAACAAATTGAAGATGTATAAGTTCTATTCAGTTGTGTATGTGTAAACTAAAGTCTTTGAAAATGTAATAAGTTTTACGAAACGCGCTCAAGTGTCGCGTCAGACTAAAAATAAAAATGAATTTTGGAGAATTGATTTTTGAATTACCACCAACAGTGAAAAGAAACGTACGAAAGATCGAGAAAATTCGTGTTAGAATTATTAATCTTACTTTTTCGGTCATATTTAATAATATACGTCTACAGGAAAGACTGCTACCAAAATATACTAATATATATATATATATATATATATATATATATATATATATATATATATATATATATATATATATATATATATATATATATATATATATTCATCTATGCAGCCATTTATCCTTCAATCTATATATCCATCAAGTTTTCTATATATTCATCTATTTTTCTATCCATCAAGTTTTCTTTCTATCCATCTATTTTTCTATCCATCCATCTATTCATCTCTCTATCAATCCATTTACCTGTCCATCAATCTACTCATCTGTCTATCCATCCATTTATTCCTCCATCCAACGACTCATCTGTCTTCATATCTATCCATCCACCAATCTATCTATCTATTTATTACACAGAAATTAATCACACTATCGAGATGTATCAATGAGAAAATGCATAACAGCCGTGACGAGGGTTCGAACCAATGTGCTGGGTGTTCCCAGGCTTACACTGTAGACGACTAGGCAACGACATGGTCAAAATGATTGCAACATGAAGTACTAATGCACCATGTACGATTCTTAAGGCTTCCACTGAAGCCGAACCAGGGTTTTCACACACTTCTCCCATTCACTCTGGCTCTGTCATCTCGGAATGTTCTACCTCTGATTCTCTTCCTTCAATACACATTGAGCGTGTGCCTGAGAAAACGAGCATATAGGTTCAAACCCTCATCACGGCTCCTACGGATTATCTATTCATTCATCTGCCTATTGGTCTATCTATTCCCTGTCTGTCTCATTCTCTTCCTCTATCTTTGTCTCTGCCTCTCTCTCTCTCTCTGTCTATCTGTCTCTAGCTGTGATTCTGTTTCTGAGTTTCTGTGTGTGAGAGAGTGCTCTCTCAGGGCACTAAGTCTTTGCTTGATGTTATTGATGTTGAGCTTGCAAGAGTTAACTCCGTTATTTGGTACCTAAAGTTTATCAAGTTGGTTATCATTGGACTCGGTACAGCGAGATGAGTACAGGGAGGACAATAGTTGCGACAAGGGTCAGCTGCAGTCGATAATGCAGAAGTCTGTTACAAGGGGAGACATACTACTCAACCAGTGGAGAAAATATTGCTGTACTCACCTAGTTGTACTCACGTAGTTGTGCTTGCGGTGAGAGAGCTCTGGCTCTTTGGTCCCGCCTCTCAATCGTCAATCAACAGGTGTACAGGTTCCTGAGCCTATTGGGCTCTATCATATCTACACTTGAAACTGTGTATGGAGTCATCCTCCACCACATTGCTTCCTAATTCATTCCATTTGTCAACCACTCTGACGCTAAAAAAGTTCTTTCTAATATCTCTGTGGCTCATTTGGGCACTCAGTTTCCACCTGTGTCCCTTAGTGCGTGTGCCCCTTGTGTTAAATAGCCTGTCTTTATCAACCCTGTCGATTCCCTTGAGAATCTTGAATGTGGTGATCATGTCCCCCCTAACTCTTCTGTCTTCCAACGAAGTGAGGTTCAATTCCCGTAGTCTCTCCTCGTAGCTCATACCTCTCAGCTCGGGTACTAGTCTGGTGGCAAACCTTTGAACCATTTCCAGTTTAGTCTTATGCTTGACTAGATATGGACTCCATGCTGGAGCCGCATACGCCAGGATTGGTCTGACATATGTGGTATATAATGTTCTGAAAGATTCCTTACACAAGTTTCTAAAGACCGTTCTTATGTTAGCCAACCTGGCATATGCTGCTGATGTTATCCTCTTGATATGAGCTTCAGGGGTCAGGTCTGGCGTGATATCAACCCCCAGGTCTTTCTCTCTCTCTGACTCTTGAAGTATTTCATCTCCCAAGTGATACATTGTATCTGGTCTCCTGCTTCCTACCCCTATCTTCATTACATTACATTTGCTTGGGTTAAACTCTAACATCCATTTGTTCGACCATTCCTGCAGCTTGTCCAGGTCTTCTTGAAGCCTCAAGCTGTCCTTCTCTGTCTTAATCCTTCTCATAATTTTGGCGTCGTCAGCAAACATTGAGAGGAATGAGTCTATACCCTCTGGGAGATCATTTACGTATATCAGAAACAGGATAGGTCCAAGCACAGAGCCCTGTGGGACTCCACTGGTGACTTCACGCCATTCTGAGGTCTCACCCCTCACTATAACTCTCTGCTTCCTATTGCTTAGGTACTCCCTTATCCACTGGAGCGTCCTACCAGTTACTCCTGCCTGTTTCTCCAGCTTATGCATCAACCATTTATGGGGTACTGTGTCAAAGGCTTTCCGACAGTCCAAAAAAATGCAGTCCGCCCATCCTTCTCTTTCTTGCTTAATCTTTGTCACCTGATCATAGAATTCTATCAAGCCTGTAAGGCAAGATTTACCCTCCATGAACCCATGTTGATGGGTTGTCACGAAGTCTCTTCTCTCCAGATGTGTTACTTGGTTTTTTCTCACAATCTTCTCCATCACCTTGCATGGTATACAAGTTAAGGACACTGGCCTGTAGTTCAGTGCCTCTTGTCTGTCACCCTTTTTAAATATTGGTACTACATTAGCAGTCTTCCATACTTCTGGTAGGTCTCCCGTTTCCAGTGACCTACTATACACTATGGAGAGTGGCAAGCAAAGTGGTCCTGCACACTCTTTCAATACCCATGGTGAGATTCCAGCTGGCCCAACAGCTTTTCTCACATCCAGCTCCAATAGGTGCTTCTTGACCTCATCTCTTGTAATTTCGAACCTTTCCAAGGTCACCTGGTTTGCTGCCACCTCTAATACCACTCTACCATGTAGAGTGGTATGGGGGGGGGGTGAAAATGAGGTTTCCCCTCACAAAACCGTTGGAAGGCCTGATCACAAAACCCCTCAACCCTCCACCTCGAACAACTAGTCACTATGTGAGAAGCAGTAACGCCAGGCATGGCTCCACCAGCAGAAACTCGTGCCACAACGAATCAGAGAGGAGTATAAAAGTGGCGGGAGAGGCCTGTGGTTTTCATTGACCAAGACGAAATGAAGTCATAGGATCCACAAGGCGCCCGCAGCTGCTCAATGAAGCGCCTTGTGCTGGCATTCTCGTCAGGACATTCAGGGAGAAAGCAGGCAGTCTTCAAGAGCTCGAAGGAAGGCCTCTATTAGCCATTGTCCTGAACTATTGTTATCCTCACACCAGTAATTATTACTGGCACCGGAACGCTGAGATATTGCTGGAGTTTAAACGACATAATTTCCTTCAGCAAGAAGAAATTAACGATAATACGGCGGTTTTGGATATGCCAGTGACCATGTGTGTTACCCTGATGGACTAGAAGTGTTAAGATCGCTAGATTAGAGCCATGTGTAAGCTTCTGAACGTGAGTAGTGAAACCCCTTAGTGGAAGTTAAAAAAAAAACGAGTGTACTCATATTGTGCTGCATAGTGGAAGCAGTAATGGCTCATTTAATGTAAGTTTTTTTTTTTGTGATATATACAAGAGTTGTTACATTCTTGTACAGCCACTAGGACGTGTAGTGTTTCAGGCAGGTCCCTGGAATACGACCCCCGCCGCTAAGAATCGTTTTTACAACCAAGTACACATTTTACTGTTGCGTTAAACAGAGGCTAAGGATTAACAGTTAAGGATTTGCGCCCAGTAAGTCCTCGCCGGCCAGGATACGAACCCATGACAAAGCGCTCGGAACGCCAGGCGAGTGTCTTACCACTACACCACGGAGACTGGTGGTCTCCGGTCTGATTTGTAGGATGATTGTCCAGTCATCTGAGGAATAATCAAGTGTTGGAAATTTCCAACACTTATTTACTAACACTTAGTACTTTAAGAAACTATTCTTGTACTATGTAGTATAATCCACTAACTCTACTAACCAATAGTTTAGTAATCTTGAGTTCATTTTATTAAAGCGTAGTAATAACTCATTTTCCCTAGAAATTATGGCGGACTGTTGCATCAACCCACACAGCTGGGGGAAAATGTTTACCTTTACGAGAATTGCATTAAATTCACTTTACTTCAGCATTCTTTAATAAGAATTATTGGCTAATCATAGATTTATAGTCGATTAATCCATATATTATTGTTTGCTGGAAATATTTTATACAGCTAAATCCTGCTATTCCAGTGAATACTTGAATAACGAATTTCTACTCTTTATATTTTCGCCAATATGAACGCAGATTTATATATATTATTTGTACAGCAAGAACATATTTGTTGTCATGCAAGACAACTTAACATCGTATAATCTATATAAATAAAAATGGAAATTTCCGTTCATTCAAAATCGCTAATATCCGAAAGTTCTTCACCGATTGCTTTGAAATTTTCACACAATGTTCCATTCGCATCCGGCCAGGTTTTTATATACATAATAAATAGATGTCGCGTCTGTAACAGTAAAAAAAAGCATGCTTTTTTTCTGAAAACTGTTTTTTCAGGTGTTTTTCACGTGAGGGAAATCTTCGAAACCTCTTTACCGATTGCTTTGAAATTTTAACACAACGTTGCATTCGAATAGGCGCGTCTTTTTATATATCTACAATACACATGCCTCACCATTGACAGGAAAAAACATGCTTTTTTCGAAAAACAGCGCCATCTGTTGGACGTAAGAGCAACACACGCTGTAATCTCCGAAAGTTCTTCATCGAATGCTTTGAAATCTTGACACAACGTTTCATTCGAATTGGCGTGTCTTTTTATATACCGACTATATAGACGCCACCCCTGTGACAGGTAAAAACATGCGTTTTTGAAAAACAGCGCCATCTGTTGCACATAATAGCAACATGCACGCTATACTAAATATGTCACGAATTCCATTTCAATGTTTCCGATAGCATTGATAAATTATATTTTCATAGATGTCGATGCCCCTCTGAAGTCGATAGAATGATCGCACAAACTGGAATGTAAATACAATGCACTGGAGTGCTGGGCTGTACAAATAGCATAAAAATACAAATAGCGTTTTAAACGTCAGGAAAGAGATTTACCAATCTGGCCGAGGTAAACACATGCACACTCATTACAAGGGATTGAGTACACACAATTATTCTTCATAATTAAGAACTCGCCCTTCCTACAGACGGGGGCGAGTTCTTAATTAACATGGATTTAACTGTATTATAATTTTTTAACACTGAGTTAATAATAAGGTTTTTCAGGGCGGGAGCAAGATTTATTAGACCATCAAAATATCGTAATACCAACGAGTTTTTAGTTAAGGTTAAGACTTGGGAACTTGTTTGTAGAACGTCCATTTTGCTTAACTAAACGCAAGATCCAAGACCGATTTTGGGAATTTCTCAGGTCTCATTTAACAGATAGAGCTGCAGTAACTCTCAGTACTATAGCGTCCGAAACTGACTACAAAGTACTGAAACAGGCATTGCTCGATGCCTACCTCCTCTCCATCGAGACCTACAGACGTAAGTTTAGAGATTACCTTAAAGCAAGTGCTACCACTTATCTATAGTTTGCAAATAACAAAAAGATATATTTTATGAAGTGGCTGGACGCCGCACAAGTCTCCACCTTTACAGATCTCGTCAACCTCATCCTGGTGGAAGAATTCCTTAGGCGTGTACCTAATCCCATACGTCTCTACCTAGCCGACAAGGAAGAAACCGACCTTACTAGATGTGCTCAGTTGGCTGACTCCTACAGTCTTATTCATAGAGTACCAGCCGACACGCCATCTAGTAAGACCTCCTGGTTTAGTCTTGAAAAAGTGAGTACCAGTAATGTGAACTCCTTGTTGTATTGCAATTATTGCAAAGACTATGATCATACCATAGAAAAGTGTTCCAATCCTCACTGTAAGGTCAGCAGTGAAAATAAGCCCAAATCACCTCCTCCTAAAATTCATAAAAGTCCTAAGCCTGTGATGAATATTTTTGTTTCATCCACTGATCTCTCTCTCTTCAACTGACACTTGTACTCCGAAACAGTCTCTGCCAGCCGTAGAGATTAGGAGGAAAAGTTCCAAGTGAAGATCTTGAGGGACACAGCTGCTCTACAATCTATTCTTCTGAAGTCAGCTGTACCCAACGTCACCTACACCGGAGAAACTGTCCTCATCACGGACCTAACTGCTACTACACCATATCCACTTGCCAGAGTCAGCTTGGATTGTGCGTTTATGCAAGGTGAAGTCCAAGTCGCCATCCGGGAAAAGCCTTTACCTATGGCAGGAGTTCAACTTCTCCTGGATAACTACTTGGCAGAAGATCTACAACCTGCGAATTTAATCATCACAGAAGATCCCCAGGTATGTGACTCAGCAGTGGAAGACCCTATCTTGCAGTTGGTTGAAGAGGTCCACGCATCAGATTCTGACGACGTCCCCCCATTCTGTTATGGTGACAAAGCGGACCACAGCTGCTCGCCCAAAACCAGCTCCTGCAGCTGTTCCTCAACATTCTCCGAGCCTCCCACCGAATCTCACAGTGCTGGAGTTCCGTAAGTTGCAGAAAGAGGATCCCTCCTTAATATCTTTATTCTTACAGGCTGAGACCCAACCTAACTCTATCCCTGGTTTCTTATTAGAAAACAAAGTGTTATTCCAGCATTATATAACCAGGAAATTGATGGAGGACGACGAAAGGACCAACATCAAACAACTGGTAGTTCCCACCAGCCTACGGTCAGATATCTTGCGTCTGGTCTGTGGATCTCGTTCACGTTACGGCGTCTACAAGACCTACAAAGTCCTGAAACAGGACTCTACTGGCCAGGTATGATTCGAGATATTAAACGCTTTATCAAGAATTGTCCCATGTCTCAGATGACAGGTAAGTCGAACGCTCCTCTATTAAAGGTACCAATGATGATGGTGCCAGTGTCTTCTGAGCCGTTCAGCCAGTCCATCAACAACTATGACGAGCCTCTGTCCCAGACAAGCTCGGGTAACATTCCTATGTGTTCTATCCCGTGTTCTACCATCAGGTATTCTACAGCAGTTTCCGTCCAGAACAGTACGGCTGTTAACGTTGTGAAACACCTCGGGAAGCAGTGCCCGCAGTACGGACACCGCCAGGAAAGTCAGAACAAGTGTGATACAATCTCCTCCAACGACCTGAGTGAGACAACCACCATCACCAAGGTATTGTCTAATCCTTCTCGTTGTACTTGGCCTGACTTCATAGGTTCTAAATTCTCGATCTATTCCAACACCAGGAAAGATCCTTCTCTTTACGAACCAAACCCAAACAAACAGGCTCCTCCAGACAAATTTACCAGCCCTCAGCTAAAATATTGTAAGACAAACTTATCTTCCATTACATTTGAAAGGCGTAAATCGTTGTTCTGTACTAACTCCATTCTCGCCCTGCCAGGTATTAGAAAACCTTCAGTCTTCCATCCTGGCGATAGGAACACCATCACACCGCCGCGAGATGGAATCATGAACTCCAGCTACAATCATCAGAGAGGGAACACTCAACATCCTGCCCGACGTGCAACACAACGTACCATCCAATCAACTAGGTTACAACTTCAACCTCTCCTCGGACTTAAACATTCTTTGGTCCCTCCTTCAGGATCAGTTCTCCAAACTTCGCTGAGTCCTACATAACTATATGAACGTCATGTATCACAATCTCGTTGGTTCCTACAGCAAGCTCAGTTCTCCAATTAGCACATGCTACGCAGGACTTTGCATCTGATGAACCATCTCTCCATCTCCTCGGATCACCATTCTCGTCGACCCCTTCAGCAGGCTTGATTCTACAACAAACTTGTACTTCACAGATTCCTGCAGTGCTACCCCAACATCTTCCACAAGCACCATTCTCTCCGGTTTCATGCTGCAGGCCCAGTTCTCCAACCAACATCTGCTTCGCTGGGCTCTGTATCTACAGAACTTCAACATTACCATCTTCTTCATCAAAGGCTCGGACAACATCGTCGCCGACGCATTTTCAAGAGTCTGCGAGGTGGACTCGTCCACTCCAACTATTCTACATTCTGCTGCAGTCGAATAGGCAATAGGAGCAGACTTCGGGGAGAGCTGTCATGGTAAAATCTCTAGGGAGAGATTCGGCCTGCTCCATCAATCCCTATTCCATAAATTCACGTGTAATATAATCAAGAACTGCAGCCACAAGGACAACAACAACTACTTCCAGATGTCTAGGCAATACCACCAGTCTACCTACCCCCACGGCCCGACACCCCACCTCGTACCTGGTTCCCTGGGAGCTCATGCCACCGGCCGAAACAAGCAGTTTAAGAGCCGGTTAATAGTTAACGAAGTCACCAGCGCCATCTGCCTGGCCATCATTCTGCATATATAGGGCTACCAAGCCCACTACACTTCAGATTACTCCTGAGTGCTCTTGCTGAGTAGACCTGTTGACATATCTCAGTGTGGTAACAGAGTTATTCAGTGTAGCTCACAATATTCCCGCACCATATTTTCTTGTATTACATAATGTAAATTTAATTGTTTGTTTGACTTGTTAAATTTGCACTCTGTATACAGCCAAGTTGGGATAAAAAAACTATTTTGTAATTTGTTTAAAGTTAGTTCCTTATTAAAGTAAAGTATTTTTTAGTTTTTGTTCTGTATGTTTTCTCCTACAGTTACCTTCACAGTGAAGACAACTTGCAGTTTAAAATTATTTTGCTTTTTGTTAATTTATGGGACTGGCATTCCATCTGCCTAGAGAAGACTGCAATAACACCTATTTTTACCGTCACATAACATAAAATGTTATGCCTAAGATTACCATCCGGGTGCCGGCGGGGGAGGGGGGTGGTTCAAATATATATATATATATATATATATATATATATATATATATATATATATATATATATATATATATATATATATATATATATACATATATATATATATATATATATATATATATATATATATATATATATATGTCGTACCTAGTAGCCAGAACTCACTTCTCAGCCTACTATTCAAGGCCCGATTTGCCTAATAAGCCAAGTTTTCCTGAATTAATATATTTACTATAATTTTTTTCTTATGAAATGATAAAGCAACCCTTTTCTCTATGTATGAGGTCAATTTTTTTTTATTGGAGTTAAAATTAACGTAGATATATGACCGAACCTAACCAACCCTACCTAACATAACCTAACCTATATTTGTAAGTAAGGTTAGGTTAGGTAGCCAAAAAAAGCTAGGTTAGGTTAGGTTAGGTAGGTTAGGTAGACGAAAAAACATTAATTCATGAAAACTTGGCTTATTAGGCAAATCGGGCCTTGAATAGTAGGCTGAGAAGTGCGTTCTGGCTATTAGGTACGACATATATATATATAAATATATATATATATATAAATATATATATATATATATATATATATATATATATATATATATATATATATATATATATATATATATATATATATATATATATGTCGTACCTAGTAGCCAGAACGCACTTCTCAGCCTAATATGCAAGGCCTGATTTGCCTAATAAGCCAAGTTTTTATGAATTAATTGTTTTTCGACTACCTAACCTACCTAACCTAACCTAACCTGACTTTTTCGGCTACCTAACCGAACCTAACCTATAGAGATAGTTTAGGTTAGGTTAGGTAGGGTTGGTTAGGTTCGGTCATATATCTACGTTAATTTTAACTCCAATAAAAAAAATTGACTTCATACATAATGAAATGGGTAGCTTTATCATTTCATAAGAAAAAAAATTGAGAAAATATATTATTCAGGAAAACTTGGCTTATTAGGCAAATCGGGCCTTGCATATTAGGCTGAGAAGTGCGTTCTGGCTACTAGGTACGACATATATATATATATATATATATATATATATATATATATATATATATATATATATATATATATATATATATATATATATATATATATATATATATATATATTAGTATATTTTGGTAGCAGTCTATGACCGAAAAAGTAAGATTAATAATTCTAACACGAATTTTCTCGATCTTTCTTACGTTTCTTTTCACTGCTGATGGTAATTCAAAAATCAATTCTCCAAAATTGGAGAAAAAAAATAAAAAATATAAATGAATTTTGGAGAATTGATTTTTGAATTACCATCAACAGCGAAAAGAAACGTAAGAAAGATCGAGAAAATTCGTGTTAGAATTATTAATCTTACTTTTTCGGTCATATTTAATATTATATATATATATATATATATATATATATATATATATATATATATATATATATATATATATATATATATATATATTATATATATATATATATATATATATATATATATATATATATATATATATATATATATATATATGTATATATATATATATATACATATATATATATATATATATATATATATATATATATATATATATATATATATATATACATATGTCGTACCTAGTAGCCAGAACGCACTTCTATGCCTACTATGCAAGGCCCGATTTGCCTAATAAGCCAAGTTTTTATGAATTAATTGTTTTTCGACCACCTAACCTACCTAACCTAACCTAACCTAGCTTTTTAGGCTACCTAACCTAACCTAACCTATAAAGATAGGTTAGGTTAGGTTAGGTAGGGTTGGTTAGGTTCGGTCATATATCTACGTTATTTTTAACTCCAATAAAAAAAATTGACCTCATACGTAATGAAATGGGTAGCTTTATCATTTCATAAGAAAAAAATTAGAGAAAATATAATAATTCAGGAAAACTTGGCTTATTAGGCAAATCGGGCCTTGCATAGTAGGCTGAGAAGTGCGTTCTGGCTACTAGGTACGACACACATATATATATATATATATATATATATATATATATATATATATATATATATATATATATATATATATATATATATATATATATAAATATATATATATATATATATATATATATATATATATATATATATATATATATATATATATATATTTATATATATGTTTATATGTTTATATATATGTATATATATTTATAAATATGTATATATATATATATATATATATATATATATATATATATATATATATATATATATATATATATATATATATATATATATGTCGTACCTAGTAGCCAGAACGTATTTCTCAGCCTACTATGCAAGGCCCGATTTGCCTAATAAGCCTGTTATAATCCACAAGTTAGTAGGAATTATTAGCTAGAGGATCATTACTACAACATTTAACGAATGGTGATTGGAAGTACATGTTAAGTAGACAGACTATGGATCACATATCTAAGAAAGGTCAAGGGATTAAGACCGCAGCTACTTAGCCAAATTAATAATTCCTGGAAAGAGGAATTATTCTTCTTCAGGCTTCTAGGAACAAGATTACCGCTTCTAGGGATAAGGTTAATCAGATTATACCTTCCTTGAGAGGCGTGGTGAAATGGTTGAGGTGGATGGCTGACTGGAGTCAGTCTGATTGTGGGAGTTGAACGGAGAAGTCCTCTGAATCTCCGTTTGTGGCAGCAGCGAAGTGTAGCAGACAGCTATGTGAGAACCTGATGTGATCTTAGTGACCAAGTTAAGTCTGCAGTATGTGAGTATTGAATGAAAGACTAACCGGGTGTGGAGCGTTGTAGTAATCATTCCGTATTAGGGACTTAAGCGGAAGTTACGAGTGTGGGGGGTGATCGCGGAGGTCAAGTGGTCTGTGGGTATTGGAAGTGTATTGACCTAATAGAGTATGTTAATTAATATAGTATTATTTGTCAGAGTCTATTCTTTGTAATTAAATGACAAAACCCGACGGCCTTTAAATACCATCCATATGTTCATTCATTGTGTTCCAGTACAAACCTAGTGGTACGCCTCAAGGGTCTGGTGTGTGTGTAGGAGTATAGGTGGTAGTAACGGTTGCTGAGGCAAGGTGTTATGTGTTGTGTAATCGCTGTGTTCGGAATGAACTGGTGTTCAGCGTCACGACAAGCCAAGTTTTCATGAATTAATGCTTTTTCGACTACCTAACCTACCTAACCAAACCTAACCTAGCTTTTTAGGCTACCTAACCTAACCTAATCTATAAAGATAGGTTAGGTTAGGTTAGGTAGGGTTGGTTAGGTTCGGTCATATATCTACGTTAATTGTAACTCCAATAAAAAAAAATTGACCTCATACATAATGAAATGGGTAGCTTTATCATTTCATAAGAAAAAAATTAGAGAAAATTTATTAATTCAGGAAAACTTGGCTTATTAGGCAAATCGGGCCTTGCATAGTAGGCTGAGAAGTGCATTCTGGCTATTAGGTACGACATATATATATATATATATATATATATATATATATATATATATATATATATATATATATATATATATATATATATATATATATATATATTATTAAATATGACCGAAAAAGTAAGATTAATAATTCTAACACGAATTTTCTCAATCTTTCGTACATTACGCTTCACTGTTGGAGGTAAATCAAAAATCACTTCTCCAAAATTCATTTTTATTTCTAGTCTGACGCGACACGGGCGCGTTTCGTAAAACTTATTACATTTTCAAAGACTTCACAAATACACAACTGATTAGAACTTACGTATCTCTGATTTTATATCTACATTTGAGTGAGGTGGGAGGGGTGATGTGGCATTAACACAAGACAGAACAAGAGGGGATATTAATAGGGTATTAAAAGTATCAACACAAGACAGAACAGAAACAATGGGTATTGAATAGAAGTGTTTGTAGAAAGCCTATTGGTCCATATTTCTTGATGCTTCTATATTGGAGCAGAGTCTTGAGGTGGGTAGAATATAGTTGTGATACAGTTGAATATAGAATATAGTTGAATACACAACTATATTCTACCCACCTCAAGACTCCGCTCCAATATAGAAGCATCAAGAAATATGGACCAATAGGCTTTCTACAAACACTTCTATTCAATACCCATTGTTTCTGTTCTGTCTTGTGTTGATACTTTTAATACCCTATTAATATCCCCTCTTGTTCTGTCTTGTGTTAATGCCACATCACCCCTCCCACCTCACTCAAATGTAGATATAAAATCAGAGATACATAAGTTCTAATCAGTTGTGTATTTGTGAAGTCTTTGAAAATGTAATAAGTTTTACGAAACGCGCCCGTGTCGCGTCAGACTAGAAATAAAAATGAATTTTGGAGAAGTGATTTTTGATTTACCTCCAACAGTGAAGCGTAATGTACGAAAGATTGAGAAAATTCGTGTTAGAATTATTAATCTTACTTTTTCGGTCATATTTAATAATATATGTCTACAGGAAAGACTGCTACCAAAATATACTAATATATATATATATATATATATATATATTTATATATATATATATATATATATATATATATATATATATATATATATATATATATATATATACATATACATATATATAAATATAAATATATACTTATATATATGTTTATATACATGTATATATATTTATATATATGTATATATATATATATATATATATATATATATATATATATATATATATATATATATATATATATATATATATATATATATATATATATATATATTTACACACACACACACACACACATATATATATATATATATATATATATGTCGTACCTAGTAGCCAGAACGCACTTGTCAGCCTACTATGCAAGGCCCGATTTGCCTAATAAGCCAAGTTTCCCTGAATTAATATATTTTCTCTTATTTTTTTCTTATGAAATGATAAAGCTACCCTTTTCATTATGTATGAGGACAATTTTCTTTTATTGGAGTTAAAATTAACATTGATATATGACCGAACCTAACCAACCCTACCTAACCTAACCTAACCTATGTTCATAGGTTAGGTTAGGTTAGGTAGCCGAAAAAGTTAGGTTAGGTTAGGTTAGGTAGGTTAGGTAGTCGAAAAACAATTAATTCATGAAAACTTGGCTTATTAGGCAAATCGGGCCTTGCATAGTAGGCTGAGAAGTGCATTCTGGCTACTAGGTACGACATATATATATATATATATATATTTGAACCCCCCCCCCCCCCGCCGGCACCCGGATGGTAATCTTGGGCAAAGCATTTTATCAAATCACCTCATTCTTTGGGGCACACATGAGGAACACAAATGCGAACAAGCCTGAATGGTCCCCAGGACTATATGCAACTCAAAAACTCAAAACCCAGAAGAGACTCGTACCCATACTGTCAGGAGCAACGCAACTGATATGTACAGGACGTATATATATATATATATATATATATATATATATATATATATATATATATATATATATATATATATATATATATATATATATATATATATATATATATATCGCAATCATCACGACCGGACAAAAACTGATGGTAGCCTAGGCTACCGAGATTACCGTCCGGGTGCCGATGGGGGGTGGTTCAAATAGCTTCGGCTATCACCTCCTTATGTCCGGTCGTGATGGTCAAGTGGATTAAGGCATCCTGCAACACAACATCAGTTGTGTTGCTCCTGGCAGTATGGGTTCGAGTCACTTCTGGGGTGTGAGTTTTCAGTTGCATATAGTTCTGGGGACCATTCAGGTTTGTTCGCATTCGTGTTCCTCACGTGTGCACCTAAGAATGAGGTGATTTGATAAAGTGCTATGCCCAAGATTACCATCCTGGTGCTGGAGGGGGGGGGGGTTCAAATAGCTTCGGCTATCACCTCCTTATGTCTGGTCGTGTTGGTCAAGTGGATTAAGGCATCCTGTATATACCAGTTGCGTTGCTCCTTGCAGTATGGGTTTGAGTCACTTATGGGGTGTGAGTTTTCAGTTGCATATAGTCCTCGGGATCATTCAGGCTTGTTCACATTTGTGTTCCACACATGTGCCCCAAAGATTGAGGTGATTTGATAAAGTGCTATGCCCAAGATTACCATCCAGGTGCTGGCTGGGGGGTGGTTCAAATAGCTTCGTCTATCACCCCCTTATGTTCAGTTGTGATGGTCAAGCGGACTAAGGCGTCCTGTACTTAACAGTTGCGTTGCTGCTGGCAGTATGGGTTCGAGTCACTTCTGGGGTGTGAGTTTTCAGTTGCATATCGTCCAGGGGACCATTCAGGCTTGTTCGCATTGTGACAGTAATTTCTTTCAGGAGAGATTTAGCCTGCTCCTTCCTACATCGCTGTTACGGCCCTATTGGGTCGCAACCGGGTTCTTTCTCTGATGTAAGTAGAGTTTGGGTATCCGGCCCCAAACTAGTAGTGGCTTTCAAGGGGTGAGCTCCGTAACGCAAGTAAATTAAAGGGGAAGGGAGACAAAGGCAAAAACTTAATAATATAATTGTCACCATCACCATAAATAATATATAGATTATCACACGGGGGAGGTATAAACACTATTATATACAATGTAGTCTTCTTCTGAAGACGCGGAGTGTTCCACGGTGCTCGACGATGCTTAGCTCTTGGTCCTCTTGTGGCCTCACGACGAATCCTTTGATTCTCTTGAGTTTACCCTGGCCACAGGCCAGCCAAATCACAGTTCCACTGGGGGCACCGTCGTGGAGGCCGTCAACCACAAATCCAGCCTGTAGCTGGCAGGTTCCAATCAGCAACGCTGGTTAGGCCACTCCACGGCCGATACTAGGGTAGCGAGCCCTAGGCAGGAGCCTCGTGTGATCCCACAGATCACTCTCCTCACCACAACGACCCAGTGGTTAAGCGTCTCCACCAGTCAGCCCCAGGTACGACAATCCCTCAACTGCCACGTCACAGGCAGGCTAACACCACAGTGTTCATCCGGGGGGTGACTCACAGCTGCTGAAGCAAACACGTGGAGACTCTTCGACTGCCTTGAGTAGACTGATCCAACGTTCTTTACAGCAGTCCCAGGTCGACTCTGTAATCAGACACGTCATCAGTACCGGTTACACTCTAGGGCACCTCACTTACAGGCTTAGACACAAACGCCCACCTATCCACTCCATAGATGGCGTTGCTGTCTTAGCGTCACCTCACCAGAGGTCAGCAGCGGCTGTGTTATGAGCTGATCAGGACGGGAAACTAGCCCTTGTGGCCAGTATATCTCGTCCTCACTAGATGGCGTCGTCCATTTGGAGGGGATTTCGGGAGCTGACCCACAGATGGTGTGGTCGTCACTGCTCCGGGCTCGGACGCTGGGCTCGGGTCCGTAACAATCGCGTTACATCCATACGTCTGCAACATCATGATACCACATTCAAGAATATTATATAAGTGGAATAACAGATGTCTCTACTGTGGGGTACACTCACTCTTCACCCCCTCCCTCACTGTCGCAGCACCACCTTTTAGGTGAGTGCCTTGTCGATCACCAAACGACCTCTTCATACCAACACTCTCCCCATTGGTGAATCAACGACTTCACACGATTCCAGCGCCATCTGCATAGCCTATATATAGTCTTGCACGAGCAGTTGGCCTCAGAATATTCTTATGCTCTCGAGCTGATGCTTTTATCTAAGCATACGTCTTGTATATTAGTGGAGGTTTCAGCCAGCCAATTTTCTCAGCACCTTTAACTAATTTTTGTCTTGCTTATTGTAGAGTAATGTAATCATTATTTTATTTTATATTGTGTTTTGTCTCTGTATATATTTTGCTCCGAACTGTACATAGCCAAGGGATTATCTTTATTTTGTTTGTTTAAAGTAAATTAAAGTTCATTATTTATAAGATTTGTTTTGCATGTTTTTCCCTTTCACTTTACCACAGGAGACACCAGCCAAGCACTCAACACTTTGTTTTTCTCTTTTTTTTCTAATGTGATTGGCATTTACGCCATCCATAGAGAAGACTGCCTTAACACCTACATTTCTCGTCATATTAATGGGGGCCCCGTTCGGGATTCCTTGTCACAATAAGGTTTATCTTGGAAGAACCACTCAGGTACTGATACTCGACCAATCATTTCAATTTGTGGTAAGTGTACTTGGCTTTGTTACGCGTTGCTTTTCAATAATTTAATAACTTTCAATAATTTTTATGGTGCTGTCAATTTTGTGCTTTCCGAGTGTAACATTTTATGAGTGTTGGATAACTGTGGATTACGTGGTGTCTGGTGGCCACAATCACTGTTATTACTCGTGTATTCCACCTTTCTCATCCTTGACCACCTCTTAGATAATACAATTATAGACTCTGATTCTCACGAAAAGTATTCCATTACAGACCGGCATACTATAGCAGCTATGAAGTTGAAGCTAGAACTCGCTAATGCCGAACGTGAACGTCTGAAAGAACAAACTGCTTTTGAGAAGGAAGCTCTACAAAGGAAGGAACGCGAGGCTGCCCTAAAGAAAGAAGAACAGGAACGAGAAGCTGCCCTACAACATGAGCAGGTTGAATTCCAACGTGAGAGGGAACTGCTTGAAGTAAAAGAACGTGATCTAGAGATACAACGTGAACACAGTAAGAAGCAAGCCAATAATTGTTACGGACCCAAGCCCAGCGTCCGAGCACGGAGCGGTGACGACCACGCCATCTGTGGGTCAGCTCCCGAAACCCCCTCCAAATGGACGACGCCATCTAGTGAGGACGAGATATACTGGCCACAAGGGCTAGTTTCCCGTCCTAATCAGCTCGTGACATAGCCACTGCTGACCTCTGGTGAGGTGATGCTTAGACAGCATCGCCATCTATGGAGTGGAAAGGTGGGCGTTTGTGTCTAAGCCGGTAAGTGAAATGCCCTAGAGTGTAACCGGTACTGATGACGTGTCTGATTACAGAGTCGACCTGGGACTGCTGTAATGAACGTTGAATCAGTCTACCCAAGGCAGCCGAAGACTCTCCACGTGTTTGCTGCAGCAGCTGTGAGTCACTCCCCGGATGAACACTGTGGTGTTAGCCTGCCTGTGACGTGGCAGTTGAGGGATTGTCGTACCCGGGGCTGACTGGTGGAGACGCTTAACCACTGGGGGTGTTGTGGTGAGGAGAGTGATCTGTGTGATCACACGAGGCTCCTGACTAGGGCTCGCAACCCTAGTATCGGTCGTGGAGTGGCCTACGCAGCGTTGCTGATTGGAACCTGCCAGCTACAGGCTGGATTTGTGGTTGACGGCCTCCACGACGGTGCCCCCAGTGGAACTGTGATTTGGCTGGCCTGTGGCCAGGGTAGACTCAAGAGAATCGAAGGATTCATCGTGAGGCCTCAAGAGGACCAAGAGCTAAGCATCGTCGAGCACCGTGGAACACTCCGCGTCTTCAGAGGAAGACCACATGGTATATAATAGTGTTTATACCTCCCCCGTGTGATAATCTATATATTATTTATGGTGATGGTGACAATTATATTATTAAGTTTTTGCCTTTGTTTTCCTTCCCCTTTAATTTACTTGCGTTACGGAGCTCACCCCTTGAAAGCCACTACTAGTTTGGGGCCGGATACCCAAACTCTACTAACATCAGAGAAAGAACCCGGTTGCGACCCGAGAGGGCCGTAACAATAATGCTCTAGAATACCGTAGAAAAGAACTCGACTTTGAAACTACACACCTCACTCGGCGCCAACAAGCTGAAGCTAAACTTCCAGTAGGCTTTACCATCTCCCAGGCAAGTAAGCTAATGCCACCATTCGTTTAGACAGAGATAGATGTGTTTTTTACTACTTTTGAGGCCCTAGCTAAAAAACTTAGCTGGCTTGATGATCAGTGGTCTATACTTCTCAGAGTGCATCTCACAGGTAGAGCTGCAGTTACTCTCAGTACCGTAGCGTCTGAGAATGACTACAATATCCTAAAGCAAGCCGTCCTAGACGCCTACCTTCTCTCTACTGAAAGCTACAGACGAAAATTTCGTGATTACCTAAAGGCAAGTGCCACCACCTATTTTGAATTTGCCAATACTAAGAAAAGATGTTTCATGAAATGGCTGGAAGCAGCCCATGTTTCTAGATTTTCATAACTCGTCAACCTTATTCTAGTCGAGGAATTCTTTCGACGTGTTCCTGCTCCCATCCGTCTTCACTTAGCAGACAAAGAGGAAACCGACCTCATTAGATGTGCGAAGTCGGCTGACACCTACAGTCTTATACAATGGTTAACAGCTGACACATCTTCCAGTAAGAAGTCTTAGTCTGATTATGACAAAGTGAGAACCAATCAAGCAAACTCTCAATTATATTGTAAGTATTGCAAGCTCTATGGACATACCATAGATAAATGTGGAAAAGCCCAATACAAAGGCTATAGTGAAACTCCTAAACCCAAACCGACTCCTCCTAAGTCCGGTAAACCTGTGATGAATATTGGTGTTCCTGTTAATGATCTTACTCTCTTCAGCAAACATCTATACCCTGGAACTGTCTCTGACAACAATACAGATTCGGAGGGATGTTTCAAAGTGAAGATCTTGAGAGACACAGCTGCTCTTCAGTCTATAATTTTGAAATCGGGTGTGCCTAATATCACCTACACCGGGGAGACGGTCCTTATCACTGACCTCACTGCTACCACTTCGTATCCACTCGCCAGAGTCTACCTGGATTGTCTTTTCGTACAAGGTGAAGTTCAAGTCGCCATCCGGGAAAAGCCTTTTCTCATGTCAGGGGTACAACTTCTCATGGGCAACGACTTAGCAGAAGATCTACAATCTTCCAACTTGATCATCATGGACAAACCCCAGGTATGTGACTCTGTCGTGGAAAACCCCATCCTGAAGTACATTCCAGCAGAGGTCCAAGAAAGTGATGAAGCTTCTCCTCCGGTTTTGGTGACAACCCATGCGCAAGCTGCACGCCCACAAACAGCTGACACTGCTACAACAGCTGTCCCTCAAGACCATCAGAATCTGCTACCGAATCTCACTATGTTGGAGTTCTGTAAGTTGCAGAGGGAGGATCCCTCATTAACACCATTATTCTTCCAGGCCGAGACTCAATCTGATAGTATTCCTGGGTTCTTTATAGAGAACCAATTGCTCTACCGGAGGTACCGACCCAGTAAACTAACGGAAGATGACGATTGGGCAAATGTCGACCAACTAGTAGTTCCCACCAGCCTACGGCCCGATATTCTACACCTGGCCCACGGAGCGCTTTCTCACTACGGTTTTAATAAAACCTATCACGCCATTAGACAAGACTATTACTGGCCAGGTATGATTAAGGATGTAAAAACTTATGTACAACAGTGTCATACATGTCAGATGGCAGGAAAACCCAACATCTCTTTTCCCAAGGCTCCCTTGATTCCTATCCCGGTGCCTTCGGAACCCTTTCGCAGACTCATCATAGACTGTGTTTGTCCTTTACCCCGGACCAGTTCTGGCAACGCTTATATACTAACAATCCTGTGTCCAACCACCAGATTCCCCATAGCAGTTCCTGTAAAGAACATTACGGCTGCTACTGTGGTGAAGCAACTGTTGAAGATCTTTACACAATATGGATTTCCACGGGAGGTTCAAAGTGACTGTGGCACCAACCTCACCAGTGATCTAGAAGACACTGGAAGAATTCAACATTACTCAGGTATTGTCCAGCCCGTATCATCCTGCTTCACAGGGTTCTCTTGAGCGTAGTCACCAAACTAAAAAGTCACTCCTTAAAAAATTTTGCAATGAAGCTATGAAAGACTGGGATAAACCACTTAACATAATCATGTGCATTTTCAGAAGTCTCCCAAATGAGTCTCTAGGAGTGTCTCCTTATGAGATGCTCTACGGACGTAAGTGCCGTACTCCTCTTAAAGCTTTTAAAGACTCTCTACGTAATGCCACCTTCAGTGACCCTCTGTATGTGCCCCAGTTTCTTCAAAACTTAAAGCACATTCTAGAGAGAGTGCATAAATTTGCCAACGACAATTTATTAAAAGCTCAAGATAGGATGAAGACTCATTTTGACAAACACAGTAAAATCAGGAAATTTAAAGCTTCTTCGTTTTAGACTTCGTTTTAGACTTCGTTTTAGCATATTTCTTAGCATATAGTTAAGAAATAGTTTTAGCATATAGCAAGACTTCGTTTTAGCATATTTTCCGATCACTGGTTCTCCATTGCAAAATAGGTTTTCAGGACCTTGCCGCATCAAGGAGTGCAGAAACAACCACAACTACGTTCTTGAGACTCCAGATAGGCGGCGGAGGACCCAGTTGTGTCACGTCAATCTTTTGAAGAAGTATAAAGGTACACCCCCCACTGTGCTAGTATCTCTCTCCACTTTTCAAGATCCATACCTCCACAGTGAGACCTTCCCTGCTTCTCCTGAACACAAATGCGAGCAAGCCTGAATGGCTTGTTCAAGCCTGTTCCTCACATGTGCCCCAAAGAATGATGTAATTTGATAAAATGCTATGCCCAAGATTACCATCCGAGTTGCCGGCGGGGAAGTGGTTCAAATAGCTTCGGCTATCACTTCCTTTTGTCCGGCTGTGATGGTCAAGCGGATTAAGGCGCCCTGTAGTTACGAGTTGCGTTGCTCCTGGGAGTATGGGTTCGAGTCACTTCTGGGGTGTGAGTTTTCAGTCGCATATAGTCCTGGGGACCATTCAGGCTTGTTCGCATGTATATATATATGCGAATTGATATATATATATATATATATATATATATATATATATATATATATATATATATATATATATATATATATATATATATATATATATATATTGGTGTATACTGGCAGCAGGTTTTCTTTCAAACATGTTTCATTGGATATGACCGCATATTCTGTATTAATTATTTTCTGGTTTAGGGCTTCTATCCCTCTAACTATTTTCTTAGCATCAGGGCTTAATTGAAATAGGAGTTCTCCAAAACTCATTTTCGTACTTTTAAGGTGAAGAAAAGAAGTGATTTACTATAGAGTGTATTACACTTATTTGTATAATTTGCACGACGTTTCGAACCTCCATGGTTCATTCTCAAGTGAACAGATCTTACATTACTAGTTGATTTTATACCCGCATTAGGTCAGGTGATAATACAATGAAGGTGAAAACATGGGGGGATACATAAGGGATAAACATAGGGGCTGCAGAAGGCTTATTGGCCCATACGAGGCATCTCCTATCCAAACACAAAGATTAATCCAGTGTAATTGGCCTGTTATGTTGGACATTGTCTTCTGTGTTGGCATCGATATGTTCTTGTCTTGTCCTTACTCTCATGGTGGGTAGAGTAAATAGTTCCGTGATTTGGGTGTTCATGGTAGGTCGCTCCTATTTCAATTAAGCCCTGATGCTAAGAAAATAGTTAGAGGGATAGAAGCCCTAAACCAGAAAATAATTAATACAGAATATGCGGTCATATTCAATGAAATATATATATATATATATATATATATATATATATATATATATATATATATATATATATATATATATATATATATATATACATATATGTATGTGTGTGTGTGTAAATCACGAAAATAAACACGTGATTAAAAATGTGACAGTGTCAGACCACAGAGGAAAATTTAAACATGAATTTCCTTAAGTACTTTTGAATATTTATACATCTTCAGAAGGTGATTTTACAGGTCAAGTATTGGACATATGTAGGCAGGAGAGAATGATGGAGTGAGGTGAGGTACAATAACAAATGAATGGGAATTAGGTGGACACAAATATGAGCCGCACAAGAAATGCTGAAGGCCTATTGTCCCATACGATGCAGCTCCTATCCATACCCACCAACAGGACCACACATGGATTATAATAGCATAAGATAGTAAATATTTACAATGAATTAATGAGACAAATGTGTTCCAATGATCCTACTCAAATCGCCCTTTTATTGTTCTATCAAAAATGGATCTAAGTTATATAAACCACTGCTAATGTTCAAATTACTTTCTTTTGTAATCTGTATCAAATCAGTTTCAATTATGTTTCTGTTATAAGTGCTTTTACAATTCGTTATTGAAGAATTTCGCAACATAAATGCTCTGTAAGACATGGCCAATTGTCTAAGGCTTTGCTGTTCATCTGTCAGAAGATACTCACCAAATTGATTGGGAGATGGCTTCTTCAATAACGAGTTGGCTTGTACTCAGAGATAATAAACAAGCCAATTTTAAAATATAATATGGAGTCTATGATTTTCCATATTGCGTTATGTTGTGTTACATTGTGACTTACAAGGTCTAAAACAGTCACATACAGTAATAGAACGAACGAACGATGTTTACATGTTGATCACTTTACGTTATGAGTTGAAAAAAACACGCTAGCATTGAGATAACTGGCCTGTTCTCAGTGATAATGAACAAACTAATTTAAAATAAAATATCAAGTCTATGATTTTCCACGTTAGGTGACATTACATGTGTCTAACAAGGTCTAACACAGTCACACAGTGAAAGAATGAGCAAGCGATGTTTACATGTTGGTCGCGTTACGTTAGGTAGACACGCTCTACATTTCAAAATGATATTTATTTAGACGACAGAACGCTGATTTCTGCGTTACGATACATTGTGCGTGTTACAAGGGGGCTAAAACAGACTCGCAATAATATTTAAATGTAGAATAAGACTGAATACTTGCTTACGACGCTCGTTACTCTTAAAGAAGTTATTTGGGGAAAGAATGATGATTGCACGTTGGTCACGTTATGTTACGAGGTGTAAAACGCACAGTAGCATGTTGGTCAGGTTACGTTACAAAGTGAAACACATAGTAACAGTGATTTTGATTTGTAATAATAATAAGATTGAAGACCCCCTTACGACACTCGTGACTCTTTAAAATGTTATTTGGGCAAAGAATGATGTTACCATGTTGTTCACGTTACATTACATGGTTACAAGGGTTGACCTCTGTGCTTATTCCGATGAAGACATGTCAGTCTTCCTTCGGTTAATGTACCGTTTTAAGTCTCCAAACCTAATGGTGTGTTTGTGAACTTGGTCCCTACTCTAGTATTATTATTTCTGATCATATGCAAAGGCTTTTGCACAGAACAACCAGTCTGTCCAATCCTACGTAGTTAACGGCTATCAACTGAAAGTATTTTAAACTAAAAACTAAGTTCCTCTGTTATCAACACACACCGACTATTCCATTGACAATTACTAAGGTGAAGATTAGTCACCTGCTGGATCGATCGCTAATGTGGGATGAAAGGGAGGTGGAGCTGTGTGACAATTCAGCGATAAGGAGAGAGACAAGACCGATCTGTCATTCATCGTTAGATTGTTCCTCTGAATAAGCTGAATGTGATGTGTAGAATCTTTAAAACTAAGGTTACTTGAAAAAAAATATACTTTTCCCAACTACCGCTGTGTTTGAGGGACAGACGTTTGATGTAGACAGACGGACAACTGGGATTGGGAAATGACGTATGATGGACGAGAGGGCATGTGACGCCGGATGTGTGGGTAGGCTACCTGATATGAGAGCAGGCGTGCGTCAACCACAGCTGAGAGTTTAACCACTGTGTGGTTGACAGAGAGACAGACAGACAGCGCTAATGACATTGTGTGTTACATGGACTGCACAGTAATATTTGGAGATGGTGTTGGATGTAGGGGCGAGGGAGATTGAGTAGACACGCATACATTTCAATGATATTTATTTGGACAGCAAAACGCCAGATTTTCCGCGTAACGTTACATTGACTGTGTTAAAGAACTGAAAAACAGCTACACATTACTAATTATTATTGGTGTTGGATGTAGAGGGTATGGGGGATTGTCTAGACATACTATTTATTTGGGCAGCAGAAAGTTTATTTTCACGCATTATGTTACATTGACTCTGTTACAAGAAATAAAAAAAAAGTCACACAGTAATAGAAAGGTGTTTGCATGTTGCTCCCGTTATGTTACGAGATGTAAAACACACAGTAGCAATGATTTGAATCACGAAGCTTGAGTTCAAGGTCTTATTCTCTTTGCTTAATGTTTCCATTTTAGTTGATGCCTGCCTTAGAGCGAGCAAGTCTTGAAATCTGAGATAATCAACAAGCGAATTTAAAATATATATATATATATATATAATAATAATAACAAAACTAAGATTTTAGCCTGATACAGTCTTCAGTTCCCTGAACTCTGTGATAATGAACAAGCGAATTTTAATATATATATATATATATATATATATATATATATATATATATATATATATATATATATATATATATATATATATATATATATATATATATGTATATATATATATATATATATATATATATATATATATATATATATATATATATATATATATATATATATATAGTAATAATAACAAGACTAAGATTTTAGTGTGATACATTCTTCAGTTCACTAACTCATGTTTGACAAAAAAAAAGTTACACGAAAGGCATGTAGGTTGGTAATAGGCGACCACTCAATACAAGGTTGATGATATCAGAATTTAATTTAATTTTCGATGTGATAGCATATTAGAGTCTTCAGTCCACTGTTGCTGTTTGACTGTCTGGCTGACTGCCTTTACTGAGTGATGGTAGAAGCTATTTCATCATTTCGGTTTGAGAAATTTAAACTAAAAAGTTGTCCTATCCCCATAGCATATTAGAGTTTTCAGTCCACTGTTGCTGTTTGACTGACTGACTGACTGTCTGCCTTTGCTGAGTTACTGAGTGATGGTAGAACCTATTTCATCAAGTCAGTCTGAGAAATTTCAACTAAAAGTTGTCCTATCCCCATAGCATATTAGAGTCTTCAGTCCACTGTCATAATTGTTGTTTGCCTGACTGACTGATCGACTGACTGCCTTACTGAGTTACTGAGTGATGGTAGAAGATATTTCATCATGTCGGAAAAAACTTAAGACTGGTAGACACCTTTTAAGATGTAAAATGTTTCCCTCATTCAGTAAAACGCTTACTTACTGACTGAGTTTACTGAGTGATGCTGCCACTGATTTGATTTGATAGAAAGAAAAAAAATTAAGACTGGTAGTCACCTTTTTAGATGTAAAATGATTTCCTCAGTCAGTAAACGCTTACGTACTGACTTTGACTGAGTTTACTGAGTGATGCTGGCCCTTATTTGATATGATTGAAAAAAATTGAAGACTTGTAGTCCCCTTTTAATCTGTAAAAATTATTTCTCTCATTCAGTAAACGCTTACTTACTGACTTTGACTGAGTTTACTGAGTGATGCTAACTGATTTACTGATGTGATGCTAAACAGACTTGAGTGCCAGGTGTAGGGGGAAGGGGGGTGGTGGGGGAGCTGCTGGGTATGGTGTGTGGTATCGAGTCATTTAGTCCAGAGTTGTGTCAAACTCCCAGGAGGTGACCCCACCTCCGAAGGCTCCCTCCCCTGGACAAACTATATATATAATGGGTTTACGCCTCTAACTACTTATTGACTGCTGAAAGACATACAATTCCACAGGCTGATACGTGCCCATATGAAAACGGCAATATATATATATATATATATATATATATATATATATATATATATATATATATATATATATATATATATATATATATATATATATAATATATATATATATATATATATATATATATATATAATATATATATATATATATATATATATATATATATATATATATATATGTCGTACCTAGTAGCCAGAACTCACTTTTTGGCCTACTATTCAAGGCCCGATTTGCCTAATAAGCCAAGTTTTCATGAATTAATTGTTTTTCGACTACCTAACCTACCTAACCTAACCTAACCTAACTTTTTCGGCTACCTAACCAAACCTAACCTATAAAGATAGGTTAGGTTAGGTTAGGTAGGGTTGGTTAGGTTCGGTCATATATCTTTGTTAATTTTAACTCCAATAAAAAAAAATTGACCTCATACATAATGAAATGGGTTGCTTTATCATTTCATGAGAAAAAAATTAGAATAAATATATTAATTCAGGAAAATTTGGCTTATTAGGCAAATCGGGCCTTGAATAGTAGGCCAAAAAGTGAGTTCTGGCTACTAGGTACGACATATATATATATATATATATATATATATATATATATATATATATATATATATTGTGACGGGAAAGTGTTGGAGTGTAGATGTTCGGCAGTCCTCCAAATGCAGGTGTCAATGCCTGTCACATTTACAAAAAAAAAAAACGATAGACTGCTTGCCTGTTGTCTGTGGTAAGTGAGAGGGAGGAACACGTAAAACACAAAGAATGAACAATGAAACTTTAATATAATTTAAACAAAAATAAAAATAAAGACAAGTCTTTGAAGTTTACTCTACAATAATATAAATATACAGTGAAAAATAATCAAGTGCTGTGAATATTGGCTATGGCTGAGACCTCCCTTAGAATACAGAGCCAGAGAGCTTAGTATGCCAGAGAGAGATGTCAATTCTTAGAGCACAAAGAATATTCTGAAGTTGATTGCTGGTTCAAGCTCAGACATCGATTCAGGTAGATGGCGCTGAGGTGCAGTGTGCAGGTGTGCAGTCGGCGAATCACCAATCAGGAGCAGGCTGGCTGGGATGGGTAGTTGGCTGGTTCATGACAAGCCAGCATGGAGGGAGTGTGGAGTTGGGGGTTTGGGGTTCGTTTTGCCTCCTGGTCAAAACGTTTTGTGCTACTGGTGGACGCATCTTGAATGTAGCATCTAATACTTGTAGAATAAACGTAACTTTAGGTAGGGAAGAGCAGGCTCATCTCTCTTGAAAGAGATTATCGTCACAACTCTCCCCCGAAGCCTGCGGTTCCGGGTGAAGTTACATCTACGGGTGGAAGAATGGTAGGTGGAGCTGCCTCTACCTCATAGACTCTGGAGAGGGCGTCTGCTATGATGTTGTTAGAACCCTTAATGTAGAAGATCTCCAAGTAGAAATTCTGCAGATATAAAGCCCATCGTAGAAGCCGTTGATTGTTGAATTGGGCTTGCTGCAGGAAGCGTAGGGGATTGTGGTCCGTGTTGATGGTGGTAGACCGAGCACCTCGCAGGTATGATTCAAAGTGCTGCAAGTTCAGGACGATGGAGAGTAGTTCCTTTTCGATAGTGCTGTAGTTCTTCTGGTGTGGTTTTAACTTGTAGCTGTAGTAGCTAACAGGTAGAATCTCCTCGCCTCGTTGTTGCATCAGGACACCCCCGATTCCGGTACCACTGGCGTCGACATGGAGGATGAAAGGCTTCGTGATATCTGGCGAGGCGAGAATTGGATTAGAACAGAGCAGGAATTTAAGTTGTTCAAAAGCAATGGTTTGCTGAATGGTCCAATTATACCGTTGCTTGGGGCTGGTTAAAGTGATCAATGGTGTCGCCACCGTAATAAAATTATTCACAAACCTACGGTAGTAGGAGGCAAGACCAAGGAAGCGCAGGTGCTGCTTCCTGGTGGCAGGCTGTGGGTAATGCTGGATGGCTTGGGTATGTATGTTTAACGGAGCTAGGCTGCCACTTCCTATCTCATGACCAAGATAACGCACTTTACCTTTAGCAAAGGTGGACTTGCCCAAGTTGATGGTGAGACCGGCTGTCAGGAGCTTGGCAAACAATCGTTGCAGCTGGAGCAGATGTTCGCTCCAGGTGTTGGTTGCCACAACGATATTATCCAAATAGGCGTAGGTGTTATCTAAGCCTTGGATGATGCGGTTGACAGCTCGCTGGAAGGTGGCCGGGGCATTACATAGTCCAAATGGAAGGCGTTCGTATCTGTAAAAGCCAAAAGGAGTGGTAAAGGCAGATATTTTCTTAGCTCGCTCAGTCAAACATACTTGGTAGTATCCTTTTAGTAAGTCCAGCTTCGATAGGTACCACGCATTACCAATGGCATCAAGGATGTCATCTATTCTTGGTAAGGGGTACGCATCCTTGACAGTCACAAGATTCAATTTCCGATAATCGGTACATAACCTCACTTTACCATGCGGTTTCGGCACCAATATGCAGGGTGAGGCCGAAGGCGACTCACAAGGGGTGGCCAGCCCATGATCCAGGAGGTACTGTACCTCAGCACGCATGACTTCCATTTTACTCGGGCTGATTCGGTAGAAAGGTTGACGAATCGGCCGGGTGTCAGGGGAGTAGTTGGATGTCGTGCTGAACCACATTACACTCTTGTGGATCATCGCTGAACAACTTCTGGTGTTCCTTGAAGATTCTGAAGAGAGGTGCACTATTACTGTCCTGCAATAGGTATGAAGATTTGTAAGGAATTCCGAGTTGGAAAGCACCGACTAAGCAAAG